>NC_133656.1:58703554-58789392 GCF_009905375.1 Apium graveolens
GATGGAAACTTGATTCTTATTAGCTAACTTTATCATTAATGATTGTCCTAACAACTTAACTTCGCAATGCAGCTTATCGACAAAACTTTGAGAAATAAATGACCTTGTAGCTCCATAATCAAATAAAACTTTAGCATCTACGGAGTTGACTGGAAGCGTACCTGCAACCACGTCTGAACTCTGAATAACATCCTTCATAGTCATGTTGAATGTCCTGGCCTTTGGCTGATTCTTTGTTGGTGCCCCCTCAATCCTTGGAACACCCTGAGAGGATGGTCATGTGATCTGTGGTATATTTGCACCTTGAGCTTGCTCTTTACAATTGTTGGCGCAATGACCTGTCTTCCCGCATCGAAAACATGTAACTTCTGGCATCTGATTGCGGCACTCATATGCATAATGTCCCTTCATATTGCACTTGTAACACACAGAATAAGCTTTGCAAATCCCAAAATGTTTCCTGCCACAAAACTTGCAATCTGGCATTGGTGGACGATTGGGCCTCTACGGATTTGAATTCTAAAAATGGTTGCCCTGTCCTCCATTTCCTGATTGTGGTCTTTTGAATCCCCCATTCCTATTACCCTGAAATCCTGGCCTTTTGTTAAAACGGCCCTGAAAATTACTTGGCTGCTGACCTCCTTCTGAGGTTTCTACTTTCCTTTTCTTCCCATCCTTTCCTTTCTGAGACATGTCACTCCTACTTTCAATCACCATTGCTTTCTGAACCACCGCCACATATGAAGTCAACTCAAACATGGCCACCCTATTCTGAATCCAAAATTTTAATCCCTGTACAAATCTTCTGGCTTTCTTTTCGTCTGCATCGACCTGGTCTGGCACAAACCTTGCTAACTCAGTAAACTTAGCTTCATACTCAGCGACATTAAGATCACCATGGGTCAGGTTCAAGAACTTAATCTCGATTTGATTCTTCATATACCTTGGGAAATACTTCTCCAGGAACAGCTCTGTGAATCTCTCCCAATTTATAAACTCACCTCCTTCCAATGCTCTCGTGGATTCCCACCAATAGTTCGCCTCACCCTTCAGAAAGTAGCTTGCAAACTTGGTCTTCTGCTCAGCTCCTGCTCCGACTAATTCAAAAGCCTTTTCCATTTCCTTGAGCCATGCATTGGCTTCCACAAGATCAGCACTTCCCTTGAACTCAGGTGGCTTCACTGCTTGAAACTGCTTAAAAGTCATTGCAGGTGGTGCTGCTGCTTGCTGCTGCTATTGTTGTTGCTGTTGTTGTTGCTGCTGTGTAAGATGTAACATCTGTTGCTGCATCAGTCCCAACATCTGGACAATCGCTGGATCCGTACGACTCTCGGTACGATCCTCTCCTGAATTATTCCTTCTCTTTGGTGCCATTATTCTGGTGAGAAACAAGCAACATATATAATAATCTGTCAAGCATTGTGTCAAATATGTAGCAATTCTTTAGCATAACAAAATTCTCAAGCATTAGCTTTTCTTAAAATATTATAATCTTGCTACCATATTAACAAAAGCGACATGATTATCACATAATCCTGCTTATTATCTTGAGAATAACAACACAAAGAAAATTTACTCAGAATTATCCAAACCTTTTAAATCCTTGCTCGAAATCTCAAATAAACCAAAAAATAATGGATTTGATTGCAACACAACCTTCCAACCTCTCTTCCAACACTTCTTACCATTCTCAAAACCAACAAAATAGTAGGGCAATAACACAAAGGCCTAAGGCTAAACACAAAACAGGAAACCTAAACAACTTAACTATAACCCAACCCAAAAACCTAAATTTAACCCTATAAGAGCTAAACTACACGCGCCTATCTTATGTGATCTTCCTACGATTCACATATGACAATCCTAAGCCTGTTTCAGTGACCATAACCTGTAGCTCTGATACCAACCTGTGACGCCTTCCAAACCCGGGTTATAGATTTGGGGGTCACTAGCCAATAAACCATAATAAAATAATCACAGCGGAATAATATAATAAATATGACCCCTTGCATGCAACTGGATCGATCACAGATTATAGTATAGAACATGCACTAATACAAACCAACTGTTATTACAAACCGTAAGTCTAATTAGTTTACAACTTATTCAAATTTTATTACAACCTTTATACTATTCAAGTGTCCCCAAAACAGTCTACTTGGAAAACACACCCAACTATCTACAAGCACTTGACTTCTGATCAAACCTGGAACTCAAGCCTGCTCTGGCTTAGCTGAAAATTTAGATTGATAAACAAGTATGAGCGAAGAGATGCTCAGCAAGTGATATGAAGTTTATAAGTTAACAACAATAACAATATCTGAGAAAAATCAAAGCTTATATAAACTTTAAAGTTTAAGCGACATTTTAATCAAACCCAATTATGCACTATGCTGATCCTGATGATCAGTCACGAAACAGCACCGGTATCCCGCAGCCATACCGTAAATATAGGTATCGATATCCCGCAGCCATATCGTACCTATTGGATATCCATGAAAAAGGCATATATTCCCCTAGCAAGATATTACACTTTCACATAATAGCTCACGCTGGACCAGTGCCTCGGCCTCTTACGTTAACCAATAACCAATTCACAAAATCAATTTTTATTAAAGGAGTCGGATCAATGACATCCTTATCTATTCAACTCCCCATGTCACATGGTCCGGAGTTATCTCAACAACTTATGGCGAAATAACCAGAACAATTAGTTATTCGCTAATCTCAATTCAAAGTTTCACTGTATAGAGTATATTTGGATAGTATAGTTATTCACTATCTATCGGATCAAAAGATTAGTTCTAACAGAATGATTGCTAGAATAAGAGAATGTCAATAAACATAGGAGTACTGATATTCAATGCGCTATCAGAGTATTTATAAAAAGTTATTATATTTTGAATATGTAACACATTAAGCTATTCTGAATTTAGAATAGGGGAAAATACTTGCCTGGTATGCTCAATAACTTTTTACTAAAACCCTGGCTTATAACTGATGGCTATCAACTCCGTCTAGCACTTGACCACACTCCTTGCTACTCAATTCACTAATCGATTTCAGGTGTTGAAACTAGTATCAAATCGTAGGGCTTGAAAAGGGCTTTAATCTGACTATTTGAACATCAAACATCGATCACTACAACTCCTAGAATCAAAGAATGAAATTGAAGAACAAATTTCCACCCCCAAAATGTGTTCTTGGGTTTTATGATTTTTCTGAAATTTTTTTATAAAAATAACAAAATATGAATAAAATAACTGATTGGCTGGTATATATATTTTTACAAAAATTATACCCCAAAATAAATTAAGGGTGTTTTTATCTCCTAATTATAATAATTAGGGCCCCAAAATAATAATTACGGGGAATAATTTGAAAAACGATAAGATATAAAATTAATGTCAAAATTCCCCAAAAATTGTGAAACATTCAAAAATACAAAAATAAAGGGTATTTGAAATACGATTAATTTTATAAAAATAAAAACACGGACTTTGTGGGGTTTGTCGTCCCGGTGGGGTCCCGGTCCGTTGATTTTTGAAAAACAGAAACGATCCCTAAATTACCCGAAAAACCCGAAAACACCTAAAATACATTCAAATGCACATAAATTGAAATAAAACAAGTATCTTAATAAAGACACTTATAAATACGGGTCCCGATTACAGATAAAGTCATATAATTGCAGTTTAAACGTATTTTAATCAATCGAAAAATTTTCTGGCCCGCACGAAAACACGCATAACAGCTACAACATCTAATATCATGGCAATAATTACTCTAAATTTATAAAACACATAATATTTATTTATTTAACACTTAATATTCACATAATTTTCCTGGATATTACATTCTTTGATTAATGACAGGTTAAATGTAGAAGAAGTGCTTCAATTAAGGAAGGATTTTTGCATGGAGGAATTAGAAAAAAAAATATTAAATTCTTTCAGCAATGATAAAGCTCCATGTCCATATGGTATGAATATAAATTACACTAAGGAATTATGGTTTTATCTGAAAGATATAGTTTTAGAAGGGTTTAATTCATTTGCTAGGTCAGGTGTGCTTCCTACAGGTTTCAATTGTTCATTCATAGCACTTGTTTCTAGTGTCAAGGTGCCAACAAAGCTGAAAGAATTTAGACCAATAAGTCTAATTAACAGTGTGACAAAATTGTTAACCAAGGTGTTTGCACTCAGGTTCAGCATAATGTATGAAAAGTTGGTAGATTTGAATCAATTTGGATTTGTGAAAGGTAGACAGGCAGCAGAAAGCATATTGCTAGTAAATGAGATTTTTCATTCTATTAAAACCTCAGGTAATAGGGGTTTGATTTTAAAAATTGATTTTGAGAAAGCATTTGATACTATAAAATGTAGCTTTCTTTTCAAGACTACGAAGTGCTTAGGGTTGGGAAGCCAATGGATTAAATGACTGGAAGATATTTTCAAGTCAATTAGGGTGTCTGTCTTGATCAATGGTTGTCCTACAAAGGAGTTCATCATCTCAAATGGAGTTAGGCAAGGGGATCCTTTGTCTCCTATGCTCTTTAATTTAGCAGGGGAAGTGTTAAGCAAAATGTTAATCAAAGAAAGTGAGCTAGGGATGTTTGAGGGTTTGCAATTTAGGAAGGATGGTCAGAATATTACTCATTTGCAATATCCTGATGATACAATAGTGTTTTTGAAGGGGCAGTGTGAAATTAATTTCAGGAGTGAAAGGAGTGTTACATTGCTTTTGGTTGCTTTCTGGTTTAAAGATTAATTTTCATAAAATCAATATATACTCTTGTCATATCTCAGGGAAGGAGATGGATCTATTTGCACAAAAACTTGGATGTAAATTAGGTAAATGCCCTTTGATATATTTGGGCAATCAAATTGGAGTAAGCCCTAAAAATGCCATCTTATGGAAGCCCCTAATGGAAAAGTTTAAGAATAAATTGGCTAACTGGAAAAGAGATGGCCTGAATCAAGCTGGAAGGCTATCACTAGTGAAGTCAACTTTGGACAGCCTTCCAATTTATTAATTTACTCTGCATAAGGTTCTTGTGGGAGTTTGAAATTAATTAGAAAAAGTCAGAAGAGACTTATTTTGGGGAGATGTTTCAGGGGATGGAGAGATTAATGGTAGAAAATGCATCTTAAAACTTGGAATCTAATATATAAGCCGAAGAAGCTGGGAGGATTGGGCTTTAGTTCAGTGAAACATAGAAATTTAGTGTTATTGTGCAAGTGGTGGTTCACGTGGCAGTCTGATAAGAAGGTATGATGGAATGTGTGGTTAAGGGATAAATATGGTTGCAATAACGGGGACAGATTAGAACAGTTGAGTAACTATAAATCTTGTTCAGTTATGATACATGATATTTTAAGAACAATTGATAAGTTTTCCGAGACAGATCGTATGGGCTTAGGAAGCTTAGGATGGGAAGTGTTTGATGGGTAATCAGTATTATTCTGGGAAGACTGTCTAGTATCAGGATATACCTATTATGGAGAAATTCAGCAGGCTTTAAAGCATATCCAAGTTGAAATAATAGGAAACTAGAATATTTAAAGATCTATGGAATTGTTATTATAAGAGTGGAGAAGTCTTTTGGACTAGAAAAATTGGGAGATGAAGAAGTTGAAGGACTTAAGTAGGATAGTGGATTCAGTGTAGTTGGATAATAAATGTGAAATATGTTAGTTTGGGTACCACTGGGGGAAACATTTACTATTAGAGCTGCATATGAACTAATAAGTGGAGAATTTATCCCCTGTGGTGATCTTTAGGAAGTAATTTGGAAATGCAAAGTGCCTGAGACAGTGAAGTTGTTTCTTTGGAAAGTTCGGTCTAGGATTGTGCCAACAAAAGTTTGGTTGGCTAATAGAGTTAGTAATTTTAGTGACTCCAAAGTATGTCTGCTCTGTGATTTGGAAGAAGAATCACAGGATCACTTGTTTTGAAAATGTACATTCTCTAGAATAATTTGGATCTTTAATCTAAGCTGGTGGGGAATAGTTTCAAGAGTATATATAGAAGATTTAGAGTCTTTGTGGAGATCCAAGAATCTTTTTCATCCTGCAAGGATAAATCAGGTTTAGACTAGTATACTAGTATCTATAATATGGACCATTTTGCTCCACAAGAATCAGTGTATTTTCTATAATAGCTCTTCAAATTTAAACCAAGTTATTATTCTGATACAAAGTAGATCTTTGGAGTGGTGCTTATCTAATGACATTATAAGTCAGAAAAGAACTCTGTGGTGGCCACACAATCCAGTTGGAGTTGTTACTGCAAGTGAAATTTTTTTTTGGTGGGAGTCAATTAACAAGAGAAATTTTGACATTATTGTAGTTATTGATGGTAGTCTCAAAAAAGACTCAAAAGGTGGAGTTTTGGCTGGCATTAGATGTGTGGTTTAGTCAGTAGAAGGTAAAGTATTGTTGCAATTTGATGGTCCCTCTATAGCTTCTAAAGATTTTGAGGTGGAATGCTATGCTTTGGAAATTTTGTTAAGGATCTTAAAAGATAGTAATTGGAGGCAAAGTCATGTTTTAGTTCTCTCAGACAATGAGTAGCTGGTAAAAAAAATTGATGTGGCTGCACTCCAGGTGAGATTATGGAGCAGTAAAGAGTTAAATATTCATGTAAAGCATATTAATAGAGCTTGGAATGCAATAGCAAATGGCCATGCAAAAAGAGGTGTTCTTTTGGATAAATTGGTGATAAGTTGAATAAGGAAATTAATTTTGGGGCTCGTATATAAGTAAATATAGCTTAGTAGTACATTTTGTGAAGAGTATTAAATAAGTAAGTTTATAGAGTTATATGAATAATTACTTGTAATATAGGGTCATTATGATAGCTTGGGCATATGAAAAAGCTATCAGATTCTTCTTGGAAGTTTAAAAGTTTCTTTTGGGGAGAAGTATTGAGGCTATAGGGCTTTTATGACAGAGTATAGGGGGGATCAATTTGAAGTAATATATATATATAGTGGAATCGTTGCATGTAGAAGAATCGGTTTAGTCACTTTAGTTCTCAAAATATATTTAGCCGAGAAAGGTTAAGTCTGATTAGGGTTTCTTTCAGTCTAAAAAAATAGCATGGAGGGAGAGAATGTAAATGTTAGATGGTTGATTCCTAGAAAAGGGGTGATAAAGTGTAATGTGCATATCTTCTTCTCATAAGAGGCTCTACCAAATGGAAACCGTTCTGGTATTGGTGATGCGTTTAGGGATGATGTAGGTGTCAGTCTTCACATGACTGCTTCATGCTTTGTTCGAAGGGTTAAGGAAGGCATATTATAAGGGTTACAAGAAGATTGTTGTAGAGAATGATCATGTGGATGCTTATTGGGAACTGTTTAACTCTGCGGTGGTGGGAGGGCGTCCTCATAACGCATGTGTTATGTGGCAACTCAACCAACGCAAGGATGATAAGAACTTTAACTTTGAATTAAGGCTTATTGATAGAGACTCCAATAAGTTGGAAGCATACTTAGCTGAGTATGGTGTCAACTATTGGGAGTAAATGGTGATCATTGAGGAGGATTTTGGTAGAATTGAAGAGCTGTGGTACTTGGATATGGGCTTAGGAAGTATTGAGTAGAGGTTCGGGGCCATAAGAAAAGGTGCGACTGAGCCTGCTATCCTTGAAGATGAAGTTTTCGATCTTCGGGAGGAGGACTTGCCTCATTAAGTAGATGACAATGATGTTCGGGATTTGGGTTTGCATGAAAATGTTGTTGTGGATGAAGGTGCAGTGGGTAATAACGATGATGAGGAGTTTGCTGAGCTCGAGATTGTGGTTGGTCTCCTGGATGATGTGGTTATGGAAGGGGCTGGTGCAGTGCAAGGGGATGAAGATGATATGGAGCTCTGAGTCTATATATGGAAGCAAGGAGAAGCAGTGCACTGTGGCTGGGTTGGGGGTATCTCAACAGTCTTTTTAATAATTATTTTTTTGTTTTAGAAAAAGTAAAGATTTAGTTGGTCCAATCGGTGGTTATTTAGTGGATGATCTTAGAATGATAAGTTTGGATTCTCTTTAGCCCATATTCTAATTGGGCAAGTATTATGTAATGGTGGATTGGCGGGGCTTAGTACCTTTAATATATTTTGCTTTCTAAAAAAAATTGATCCGACTTTAAACAAAATTAAAATACAACTAAACATAATTAGTAGGACTTGGTACCTTACAGGTCTCGCTGTTTCATCATCATAGAAATAGGCCAGGGGTTACCCCTGCAGTGATTTGGTCATCATGATTTAGTTGTCCAATTGAACCAAGTTCTTGGGATCTCCAGTCAGCAAGGTTGGGTGTGCACCATGACGACGTTAAGCAATAGGCAAGTCCCATTCCTCTCGATAATTTTACAACTATCTCTCTGTTAGGTCATGAATTATCGTAGAAGGGGGGGTTGAATACGATAATCACTAAATTAAAAAATTATTTCGAATCTTTTGCGGATATAAAATTTAGTGTTTGGTTAGTTATTTCATGTTCTTGAGATAAATAGTGTTTGGAACAATAAAATGAGGAACACAAGATTTCGGGGAAATATATATTCATATATAAATTCGCGAGGGTGTTGCTACACTCCGGTAAATAAATTAACCGACTACAATCTAAGAACAACAAAGTTCCTAGCTACTACAAAGATTTACAAATCAAATCCTATACAATGATCTAGCTTTGAGTTTGTACAAGGATTCAATTACCGGATAACGATTATAATGCCCCTATGAATATACAAGAGTTAAACCGGGCATTATAACATTTCTCCGGTGAGAAGTTAAATAGATATACAATTTTCTTGAGCTTCTTTGTATTTTCTTTGTTGTTGTTTTATTAGATCTCGTTTTTGTTGGAGAAGAAGATAAAAACACAGAACAATCACTTTGATCTGTTGCTGTAGTGTAGGCTTTATATTCAAAATGAATTACGTGGTCATTTGTTTACCACATAAATCAAGTGAATAAAATCAATGAATTTTGTTGCTGAGAGTTACTTGTGACCTTGGAAGCTTAGGAGATTTTTCCTTAGTCATTTTTAGCATAACAAGTTACTTGTTACCTCATTTACCAAGGAGAGGAGTTTTCCCTTAGAAAAGTTTTCTTGCTTGAGTTACTTGCTACCACAACCTATCTGTAGGAGTTACTTGCGACCTCCTTTACCATGGAGAGGAGTTTTTCCTTAGAAAAACCTCCTTGCAAGAGTTACTTTCTATCATAACCTCCTTGTAGGAGTTACTTGCGACCTCCTTTACCAAGGAGAGGAGTTTTGCCTTAGAAAAATCTCCTTGCAAGAGTTACTTGCGACCAAGGTAGCTAGGAGGAGTTACTTGCGACCTTTCTCCCTAGTAGAGTGTTTTTTCCTTAAAAAAATTCCTGATTTTCAAGTTACTTGCGACCAAGTGGTGCATACATGCACTTAGATCTTTCTTTCTTCTCCCGTTTCTTCCCTGAGACTCGTACCAAGTCAAGATCAGTTCCTGTACTGAAATATTGAACTGTATTTCCAGAATATTGCTTCTGACATCCAATACACTGATCAGGGTGACTCCTACTACAAGGCAGTGATCACTTTTACTTAGTTTCCGAAGATCACTTTAACTCTTAAACTGTCTTGTCTTCAGGTATTCTCTCCAAGTCTTCGTATAAACCATATAACCTTCATCTTCAGATACGAATTATCACTTAACAATCTTCCTAATGATAATACTCAGATTCCTTTCACAAATCACTGACGCCTAGTGCAACTGGTCTGGCTCACAGACGACTAGCTTCGAATCAAGTCTTCGTATTATATCCTTGATTACATTGTTAAGCTTGTAACAACTTGATCGCTTCAGACACTGACTGTCAATAAATAAATATACTTTCACTGGAATCCTTCCGATACTTAGACAACGTCTTCATTGCTACTACAATCTTGAATGATTCATTTACTGTTCTTCACTGACGCTTGAACATATAAATGAACTCCTTACAGTGAGTATAACTTCAAGAATGCAGTTGTCTTCTTTAACCTCTGTCTATACCATGTCTTTAATTCTTCAGATTCTTATGCTTCATACACTGTATATCTTCAATCAATGCCAATACACTGAAATCTTCTGGTGACACTTATACACTGAATCTTCAACATTTCCGAAATCCTGAAAGTCTTTAACCTTTATTCTTTACTGAGACATGAACATATTAATGAAGTTCTTTCAGTGACCTGTAAACAGACTTTAAGCTTTCTTCTAATCTTTTGATTCTTTGTATTTTCCTTGTCTTCATTTTTTCTGATTTCTTGTATAGACGTAGTATTATTTACCTGTCATGTTCTAGTGTTGTTCTCATGTTGAGTTATCACGTAACTGTTCATACAGCTACGCAGTCTCACCAACACTCTCGGTCTAACTAGATTCCCTTGGCTTAAACAGATTCGCTCAGTTTAACCATTTGGTTAGTGGATCCAAACATTATCATTTGACTTTACAAAGTCAATCATGATAATTGAGAATAGTTGTTAAATGGCATTATGTCCTCATCATAGATGTGAGACATACCATTACATATACAATAATGTGATCTCCCAATTTGCATATTGATTACACAATATATGCATATTGAAGACATGTTTTCCTTGTCATTTAGGAATATCCTTATAAAGTGGTTATTCAGCCTTTTACCTGCATTTATTTTATGCACAGACTCGTATTCCATCATGAATCGAGCTAAGTTTAGAATTTCCATGACACGACTGCTAAGTAAGAAATGTATTCTCTAATGACTTTTTAGTTATTAAAGTCAAATATCTAATTTACATACTATATTCATAGAGTACAATTAGATATTTTTTGCATTACATTCCAAGCTCACGAGCACATATCATACACCTTAAATCCCATTGCAATCACTTCCAAGTGACCAATTTTCGTTGTACTCGTGCATCTACTCAGTTTACCAAATGTGTAGCCTATGTCTGATTTTGTACAATTTTAAAAAGTACAACATACTTGCAATCCTTCTTGAGAGATCCTTGTTCATCTACGCTTGGATAAATTCAAATCCATTCTAGCTATGACATCTTTAGATTCGTTGATCTCTTCAAGATTCACATCACCAACATGTGACATATATCATCTAATACTTTTAAATTCACGGAGATTGTAATCTTCAAATCAAAACCTTTCAATCTCATCAAGATCTTCAGAGATGATCCTCTTGTCATTACTTCTCGTATTGATCAGATCACTCACATGCAATCAATTATGACTTGCATATCATATGTAAATAACACATGCACACTTGTCAATTCTCTGATTTTGAATCAGTTTGACATCTCATATTGACATTTTCGCATTTATGAAATAACTTCACCAGTTATTACTCAAGGCTTCCACTTGTTATTAATGTTACCAGCTTTTAGCGTCCCAAAAAACATCAATTTCGGTTTGCATCATCATCTGTTTAAGCGTCCTTAAACTAGAAATCCTTATTCACATAGCAACCAACTTTGAGCGTCCTCAAAATGGCAACCATGTCATTTATTTGAAGCCATTTCTTATCATAACAATACTAAATTTAACATGCCATTATTTTGTGTCTATGTTGTTTCACTCAACATGATCACCGAAAATACAGACTTTCTACTCTTACTTTATCTAGAGCAACCCTCAGGTTCACGTACATAGATATTTCTCCAAATATCTATTTAGAAAGACCGTCTCAATATTCATTGATGCACTTTAAATTTTACAATACAATAATTTTAGTATCATCTTAATGAACCTTATTCTCAAAACTCGAGAATATTTCATAAAGTATATAAGGTCATCACTTTTGACTGTAATATTTTATTATCAGTATGACCTTTTACTTCCTTCCGACCCAAATATATTTTCCTAGTTTAAAAATTCATTTGGGTCCTAATGCTTCTATCTCGTAAGAAGATCAATATATATTTTACATAAGATTCTGTCAAACAGAATCACTCTCTCTATTTCTTAACATCCTTTCCCTCACAAAGGACATAGAGAGAACATACACAATCCATTTTCTAATACACGTTCTAGAAAATCTTGATTTATTGACTTCTCAATAATAGTCAAAAAAATTCTTGATATATTCACTTATCAAGGAATTATACAAGAAACGCAATACCTCTATTAAACTTACAGGTTTACCTTCAAGTAAATTATCAAGACATTCGGGACTAGCAATTATCTAACTCTTTTGCTCACTACAGGTTCATCCTCACATTCATCCAATAACTCGTAAGTTCATTTAGATGACTTTTAATTACATATCTACTAGGAACTACTAACTTATCGCATAAACATTCCTAAACTTTGTAATAGTATTCTTACGAATCTCACAAATTAGATTCGTATATCGGATATTATTAGACTCAGTCATTGTCTATGTATCCATCCAAAATATCTCAATAGAGGTATTGGTATCAAGTTTCGAGATACCCCATATTTCAATTAATTTCAAGAATATTTCATTACATTCCACTATTCATAGAAAATACAATAGTTTTCTATTCTAGATACCCCCACAATTTTAATATTTCACAGAATGTCAGAAAACATTCCAAAACTAATAGGAAATCTAATTATTTCCTTTTATGGTATCTTGTTTAAGGAACGATTAGCCCTTCGTAGCTAATATCCTCAAATTCAGTGATAGTCCAAGCTGATCACAATGGTTTTGCATCTCCCTCAAAGCGTAACTCAAGCCTGCATCTACTCCATTTATTTAATGCGAGTAAGGTGCAACGACATCATGAATATTCACGTTGCAAACAGAATTCACTCGGTGATTATTCATCATTAAATTTATTCACTACCATCTTATTTATCTGTATTAAGTTAGTTTTACTCTTGAGCTTATAGAGCACACATCTCTCTATTAAGCTTTAATATTGACTCGATTACGATTACGAGTGACAAATATTTTACTATCAAACCAGAAAGTAAACACATATCGTGTCACTGCCTCTCATCTGAGCAGGTTTTACGTCATTCGTTAAAAACCTATAAGGTTTTAATATCATATTCAAAGAACTTTCCATAGTTCTTGTCATTAGAAATTCAATTGCCAAATTTCTCTAAAATTTTTACATGGTTCTCACGAACCTACAATTCTGGTTCACCTACTGGTACAATCAGAAGAGGCCCAAGGAAGAACATAAATTTTCAATAAACCCACATTCAGTGATCCTTGATCAACTGATGCATTAGGGTTAACAACTTTTCTGATTCTCTCAGAAGTTCAGCATAAATAGCTGATATCAATATTCGCCGTATTAAGTATCACATGGATCACTATAATAGGTTCGTGTGTCACTGCCGCAGCAGATTGACACTGCTTTAAGTATAAATTGAATTTTGCATAAATAGCATAAATTGACTTTTGCATAAATAGCATAAATTGACTTTTGCGTCTACTCACAAGAAAGTATGAATATCGAATAAACTGCTTTAAGATTGTTATTCAATCTTGTATGATATACACATTATTATATATATTGAATATATAACTAATTCAAAAGAACATTGTTAATTCTTAAGTCACATTAACATATCAGAATTAACAATTAAATTAGGAGAAGGGTTTGAGAAAATAAACAGAGATTGGATTTAATCTTGAGTCCAGAAACCTGTCTCCTTAAAATAGTTTCGCTTTGCACCATTCGTGTTTAGCGAACTACTTCCTGGGATAAAACGAGATACTAGTATAATCGATAAATCGAAAATACCCTCAGCGAACTTGAACTAAGCCCGAGAACTATCACCAGAATATTTGAAACATTAAAGACTGAGAAGACCAAGAATTAAAGAGGATCTTATTTTCTCAACTTAATAAAACTGGTGCCCTGAGACTCTATATATAAAGAGAGGTTTGAAAGGACTTGTCTTTCTTTTCGATGTGTTACATGGTATTTATAAGAAAAACCAAGAAATGGGTTTGTGCTACTCTCGATGTGGTATAAAACCCATTTTTCAAATTAAAAGGTTACAGTTTGGAACATCGGTTCTCATTCATCTTTTACTTATTTTGAGCGTGTAAATATGCGTTGAAATCCCCTCAAAGAGAATACGTTCCAATAAATACACACCGCTAACATATAAAATACTAAGTTTAAAATACTAAGTTTGTCTGACAGTTGTTCACTCGCTAAGAGCAAAAGGTTCCACCAATAACGATTTTAGGTGGTCCTTAGTCCAGTGCTGAGGAATGCCATGTCCATCTCCGTACTGATAAAAGGTTTGAGACGTTCGTGCTATATTTGGATTGGCGCTGACAAATGGTTCACTGAAAGGATAGCTTCCAACCAAATCTTTGTTCAGAATCTTCCATGTCTCGTACACTAAACTTTCGACATGCTTTCTAGAAACTTCTTCACTTGCACCAGTATCATTCATGTAACACTGGACTGCCTTAAGATTATCGCCTCGTGCCAACTCATGCTGTAATCATTGGGGCACATTTTATTACAATTAACCAGTTGTTGATTTTAAAAAGTAAGTCAATTAATATGATTCTGATGAAGTTATAGCTTGAATTACGTACTGATGATGTTCCCAGATCATTGGTAAGTCGAACAAGTATGGAGGGGCACCACATGATACTTGGAACCTTGTCTATGAAATCCAATGCCTCCACAGTTATCTTTTCTGTAGTAAGGAAGTAAGCACAAAATAACATAAGTAGACCCCCAATCGAAACTGAAGCATTTTCCATATATTCTTCCATAGTAGGCTTGTATCCCGAGTGATACCAGGTTGCCTCTCGAAGATAAGCTTTACACAGATTCGCCCACTGCAATAGTTGGTATGAGCAGAATATGTCACAGCAAGTCAGTTTAATAAATGAAGTTCGATCAAATATTTTGTGGTGAAATTAGCAAACGTAGAGTGAAAGTATTTTAGTGCTTGGAAGTAACACAAGACAGATCTCTTACTTGTTTACTTAAATAAGGTATGATGTTAAAATCTCGCTCTCTGATCGTCCAGTATCCGATTTCGTTCACAGTATTGAACAGAGCAAGAAAAACGGTCTTGATGTGCACCGGGAGTTTGTCAATCTCGGTAATATCCCATCTGAAATAAACAAGTGCCGTAAATTTTCCCATCTATATGAAGAGATTAGCGCTCTAGGAGTAATATTTCCTTATCTATAAAGACGAACCTGTCAACATAGTCGGTAAAGAGCTTCACTTCTTCCAATGAGCCATAAACATCATAGACGTCATCAATGGTTGTTATCAAGCAAATTATCTTGGTTCCCATGTCACGGAAAGCACTATATTCTGGCCCTGAGACAATCCCATTGGCCCAGAAATAATGTTCTACTAACCTGTCCCTTGCGAAGGGTATTTTGTCCAAACCAATGTCCACCCACCAACTGTTTTTTCATTAAGGAATACACGCATGGCATATCAGATCATGTACATACCTCAGACAGAACTTTTCATAGCATGAAATTTTAGTACCTTGCTAGTTTGCTGACTTCTTTTTGATGAACTGATTGGACGATGTTGTAGTCCAACTTAGCTAACTTAAGCAAACTAGGAACCATGTTTGGTTCTTGCTCATAAGTATCGATGTACCAGATAGCCTCCACCCTTGGTAATTTCCAGTGCAGAGGCATATCCAAGGCATGGTTCACTTTTCTCGCCATGTTGGGTGATGATTCCCCTTGCACCGAGTTCTTTAAATGTTCTTTAGAAAAGGCCTTGCCTTTGTCAATGATGTCTTCCCCCTGGAAACCAAAGTAAGAAGCTTCATACAAGCTGAGCAACCCCTTCACATCCTCACGTAGATTCGCCTTCAAATGACCTGTCTCATCTATAAACTTTTGGAACACATCTGTTGGACAACAATTAAATTTAAATAATCATGATGTTGAATGAATAGTCCAGTATTATGGAGATATGTACTTCAAAGTAAAGCATAACAAACCTTGTGAAACAGCAAATCCATGTTCCCGAAGAATTCTAAACCATAGAGCTGTGAAATGAAGGTCATCACCCAATAATGTTTCATCAGCACTATAAATCACATCAATTGCTTGCTTGATATCTTTCTGGAACTGATAATTTAACCCAAGCCTTTGAACAGAGTCGAGCAACTCAAGCTTTGCCAGAACATCAGTTTCTGCATGAATGAGGCGTTTAACATCATCCTTTAACTCATCCACCAGAGTTGTATATTTCTTTTCCTGCAAAAACAACACAACTTACATGCACAAAAATATACGGCATTTCATACTCACGTAAAACTACATACTGTCCAAATTAATTAATGTATAGTCCCAGCATTGATGAAGCCGATTGTTTAAAAATTATGTGTAGCTTAAATTAAAATTTTGTAGTAGTTAATTTTTAGTTAAGACGAGTAATTAGTACTATACATCATAATTACTGGAGAGTGACTTGACGATATTGTAGTCCCAGAAACTTGGTGGATAGTCAGCATTTCTTCGGGAAGCTGAACAGTCATCATGGTCCATTTTTGTGACCGGAATTGTTATGCACTGAACTGGTTTGCTAGCACAGACTTTAGAAGCAGTTCGTGATAACGGAAGTGGCATGCGAGGGGGAGGTGCAGTAACCAGGAATGCTGAAAACAGACCTTGCAGAGCCATTTTTTTTTTTTGGTTTGGTAATTGAAGTGATTGTTCTACCCAATTGCATTCACTATTTATAGATGCATGGTAACGAATTTCTAGAAGACAGTCAACAGATTAAATAAAAGACTTGGTCACAATTTGAAAATAAGGGCATACTTACCCTATTAATTAGCACGTAGTATTTCAATAGGAATTGAAAAAAAAATTAAAATAGGGAGATATTCAATTTAGATTTTAAAATTTTTATTCAATTTGGATTTTAAAAAATTTATTAATATCTGATGATATTCAAAAGTTCATGAATTTTTTTGTATTTTATTAACGGTGTTTCTAATGTGTGCACAAGGCCACACATTAGTCACTAACTCCAATAAAAATGGACTCTTTTTATTGATGAAATTGATGTGAAGGCAGGGGTAACCTTTATTATTCAACCACTAATAATAATAGCCCATTATATGGAAGTTAGTGATGAGTCATTGGGCACACCACAGAAAATCCATTTTATTAAATGATAGATTTTGATGGATTTGTTAGTATATTTTATGTTTTCATAATTTTTAGCAAAATTCAAGAGATTTTGATGGATTTTTTAAAATCAATACTCAAATAAGTAAGACTCTACTAGATTTATTCAACAACTTCGCCTTAATTTGTAAGCCAAATAAACCTAATTAATAAGACAAATATAATTGAACCAAATCATTGACCTTAAAAAAGGTTACACGGCTTATTGTTATTAAAAAAATGATAAAGATACTATTTTTCTATCTATGTGTACCTTACTATAATAAGTAGAATATGCTATAAATGTTGTTAACTTGGTTCAATCATATAGAAAATAATAACTGTTAGATCTTTACTGAATAAATTAGAACTGTTAGATTAAAGAATAATTCCTTTTATGCTATTTTACCAAAATTTAAGGTCTGAATCTTTCTAACAACAACATTAAAATATTATTTATTTAGACTATTATACCAAATACTAATAAGGATCGAATCCTCCTAACAACAATATTAAAAGTTAGAATATAAATTATTAGTAGTTTAAAAAAGATATGCAATTAACTAAATAGCTATAATTACTGGTAATATAAAACTCAAAATACTTTTAAAAAATAATAAATATTTTCATCTAGTTTTGGTGGTGGTTACACTAGACTTTTATTAAGCATATTCACTACTAAAAATAGTGCATATGATACCCAATGTTAAAAAAAAATTAAACTACTAATTAAATGATGTTGAACAAGAATTTTGACATCCGTATAGCTACCGTTGTTTATGTTCAAAGATTACTAACATTTCACATTAGTTTATGATATAAAACTGATGTCTTAACCTATTTTTCACATCAATTTGAAAAGAATCCCCATGTTGATTCCTACCTTAGACATTGTTATTTTCGTATTAATTTATATAAATGGTTATTTATAGCTTGTAAGTTGTAAGTTACATGTTTTAATGAATATATAATTGATAATGTACTCATATTCAATTAAAAATACTGTAATTTTATTTGAAATTTATGGCAAAAACATCATATATAATCTGTAAATCGTTGTGTGTCAATGCAATAAATATCGGCTAATAACCGATATTAAACGCTAATAACATTTAACATCACACGCGAAAATATCGGTTCAAATTTTTTTTAACATCGATTATAAACCGATGTCTCATGCAATATTTCTAATAATGTTACATTCCACTATTCTTTAAGTTAGAATTCTCTGACCATATAAAACAAAATACAAATATATACTATTTATACTATGTTATAATAAGCAAAATATGGTACAGTTATTGGTAGTTTGGTTTAATATTATAAAAAATAATAGTTGTTAGATATTTACCGAATAAATTAGAGCCGTTAAATCTATATTAAAGAATATTTGCTTTTATGCCATTTTTTCCCAAAATCTAAGGTTCAAAACTTTTCAACAACATTAAAAAAATTATTTATTTAGGTTATTCTACTAAGGATCGAATCCTCCTACAATAATATTAAAAATTAAACTTTACATTATTGGTAGTTTGAAAAAAGACATACAAATTTTGTCAAAAAAAAGACATACAAATATTAAATAATTATAATTATTATTGTTAATATAAACTCAATATATTCTCAAAGAAGTAATAAAGATTTACATCTAATTTTGACCGGTGACTAAGATGGACTTTTATCGGGTATATTACATTGCAATATTATCTCATCAATATAATAAATTTAGAATTATAGAAAATAAATTATAAACGACATTTTTTAAAGAAAAGGACTTGTTACGGCATTTTTACACTTCTTTGAAATAAATAAATAAAATAGATTAGATAGTTCCCTATTTGTTGATATAGGACAGGCTTTTAAAATTACGATATTTTACATTATTTACGACATTTTGATTTATTCAAAATCATCTTTTTCAAAATTAACATTTTACATGACATTAACAGGTCGTTTGGTTGAGAAAACGGTACGAGTTTGGAATAAGAAATCGGGTTAGGCCTGAGTCCTCGTATAATGTGTTTGGTTCGGTGTTGGAATGAAATCTGTTTGATTTAAATATTTTTTATTCAGTGACTGAATCAAACTTTTATATGTTGCATATGTCGAATTTAAGTTAGTTATACAACTTACAAACAAAAAAATTAAATATTAAGTGATTAAAAAATTAAAATTTTAAAATTTCAATGTTAATTTATAATTTTAAAACAAATAAAATAAAATATTACTAATTTGTATTAAATAAAAATAAGTACAACTTATTTAAGATTAAACAACATGATATTTAAAATATATGTTTTAAGATTATATTTAACTTTATAAATAAAAATAAAATAATAAAATTTAATTTAATACATTATACCTCTCTCTCAAACTCACCTCCCTACTAAAGTATCAAATCTGATTTCAAGGAATGGTTATCAGCGTTCAAAAATAATAAACCAAACATTAATTATGAGTTTGAAATGAACGAAATTCATAACTGATATCAGAATAGGCCGAACCAAACTACTCCTAAAATTTTGAAAAGATATTTGATTAAGAAGCTACCCCGTTAGAACTTATAAAAACGAAATCAGCCAATTGGGAAACGAGGATACCAATTTCTTACATGGCGTTCTAATTTCTTATAAGAACAAAAAGAACACGTTTTAAAGAGGACACTAAAAAAATGCATTGTTTACTTCTTCGTCTTTTCTTTTCTGACTTACTTTTTCTTTTTTTATTAATTAGTCATCTCTTGCTTTTTCCAATGATAACACCTAGTAATAGGAACCACACGTAGTTTTGTCGCAAATCCTTACTTGCATACTACCGAAGTTATAATTTTAAATTTGAATTATTTCTATCCCTCTCATTTCTTTATAATTTTTTTCACATGCTCGACACATATTTTAAAATAACTATAAAATATATCTTTGTAATTTATTTTTATTTTTTTTTATAAAAGTTTAAATATTATATTTTTATTTAGAAGAAAAAAAATTTTAAAAAAAAAATATTCAACTACATTTAATAAGAGCATTAAAGCGCATGTCAAGTCCCTGTCTCCCAATGTAAAGAATTGAGGGGACGGATGAAGTATCGTTCTATACTGTTATGTTAAATATAAAATAATAAAAGTTTGATCGATAAACAGTCTGTAATTATAATAATATTTAAAATAAAATATTATCATAAATAAATAAATATTTTCGATAGATTAATAACTTTGGTTAAGGGCGGCTTATTTCTACATTTTTTATGCTTTTTAATGTATTTGTTCTTTTTTCTATAACTTTTTGAAATTTTGTTTTGGGTTTTTGTTTAAAGTAATTGCATATCATAAATGATAAAAATGAGTTTTATTAATAAAACTACATCTTTATTTCTTGAGTTTACTAGGCAAATTACTTTTTTTTAAATATTTATATTTTGTACTTTGAACTCTGCACTTTCTGATGTATTAATTAATTGATGTAGGTATATTTTTTTATACTTTTTTGTTTATAAATTTGTTCTTTATATTTGTTTGTTCGTTTTCATAGTTTTTTTTTATATTTGTTTAGGATTTTTATATAAAATAATTACATGTTATAAATAATTAAAATGAGTTTAATTGAACAAACAACTCTTTTATTTCATGAGTTTATTATGCAAGCTTATTTTTTTTAAACGAATAAATAAGTTTTTTTATTGTACTTTGAACTTACCTGAGTGAGGCTGTTTTTAGTTGTGAAATGATGTTATGGTTTCAAAATGATATTTTTTATTTATGTTTTTAAATTATGTTGTTATATCCTACTTTTATTTATCTTTTAATTATTTCATTTAAAAAAAAAATATTATTATATTTTGTTGTACTTTGAACTTTTCTGATTTATTAATTAATTGATATAACTTTTTGGTACATTTTTTGTACATTTATTAGTTATATATTTGTTCTTTATATATGTTTGTTTGTTTCTATAATTTTTTTTTATATTTGTTTAGGGTTTCTTTTAAAATAATTATTAGAATGAGTTTTATTGAACAAACTAGATCATTATTTCATGAGTTTATTAAAAAACTACTTTATTTTAAAAAAAATATTGGGTTTTTGTTGTACTTTGAATTTGAGCGTGAGTGAGAATATTTTTTTTATATTTGTTTTGTAGTGTTTATGTTATGTTATAAACATGATACATTTTTCCGTTTTCGTGTTAATTTGATTATTTACATTTTAGTATTTTCTTTGGAATTTAAATTTGTTTATGTATTATATGTGTTTTGATATATTATGTTTTCAATTTTGTTATGGATTAAAAACTAGGTATATAATTGCTGTATTTATTACTAAGGAACGTGAGTTTCGAGACTCGATTTGACTGCTCTTGTGTTTCGTGACTCAATCTGCCTTAACAAGATGCCTACGTACCTTGCTGATTGCCAAGGATCACGTCAAAAAACGTTCTGATTTGTGGGATGAGGCCCTTTATATAGATGTTGGGAGTCCTTGAATTGGACTTGGTGTAGGAGACTTGGTAGTCAAGTCTCAGAATTAGAATGGACTTTAGAGTCCTAAGTGGTAGAAAATTGATTCCTTATCCTTCTAGGTCCCTTGGAGGCTAATCTACAAGGATTTATGTTCTTATTGGGACTCTCCTTAATAGCTGATTTTTGCCTTATTAATTAATTACGAAATTAACTAATATTCAGGGTTTTGGGCCTTCTTTATTCCATTAGGCCTGATCTGGTCCATCAGGCCTGATCAATGTGTTAACCTTTTTGGTCTGAATGTCATACATCTCTTTATTGGGCCTTGTAGCCCAAATCATATGTAATTAATGCAATATTTAATTACGTAATCAGGATTTATTTATTCCCTATCATTTGCCCCCAACTTTTGGGAAACCGTAAAAGATTTCGCAAAAGTTAAGTTCACTTATTCCCTTACAGGGTATCGTTTTGGTGTAAAGTGTGGAGCGACCTACGCATTTACAACGATTTTCCTCGTACACGGCTTCAGGGTCGTTTTAAAAACTTCCCTATTATTTTTTTTACCTTTTTCCCTCTTTTTAGGAATTTTCTGGTATTTTTTAGGAATCTTCTCTTAATTTCCGGGACTTTTTCTTAATTTCTGGAACTTTCTGAATTCTCTGCAATTTTTCAGAAAAGTTTTCCAGTTTTCAGCCCTTTTTCAACCAGGATTCTAGTCGAAAATTCGACCTGGATCCTAGTCGAATTTTGGGCCAGCTTTTTAATCCTGGTCGAAGAATTTCGACTAGGTTCCACGACCTGGGTTTCGACCAGGATCCTAGTCGAAACTTCGACCTGGATTTTGGTCGAAAATTCGGTTTTTGTTTGATTCATGTTCGTGATGTTTCGACTAGGAATCACGACCAGGGTTTCGACCTGGATCCTAGTCGAACCCATGACCTGGATCTTGGTCGAAGTTTTGGTCCCTTTTTGACTCATGTTCGTAATGTTTCGAATAGGAATCACGACCAGGGTTTCGACCTGGATCCTAGTCGAACCCACGACCTGGATCTTGGTCGAAGTTTTGATCCCATTTTGACTTCTGTTCGCAATGATTCGACTAGGAATCAAGACCAGGGTTTCGACCTGGATCCTAGATGAACACACGACCTGGATCTTGGTTGAAGTTTTTGTCCCTTTTTGAATCATGTTCGAAAGAATTCGAACTGGATCCACGACTTCAACTTCGACCTCCATCCTGGTCTTTTTAATGCGCATTTTTCGGGCGCCTGTTTGAAAAAATTCGAACAGGATTCACGACCTCAAATTCGACCTCAATCCTGATATATGGTCTTTATTGGGCTAATTTTTCCAAATCCTATTTGGACTTGGGCCTCGTTTGGGCCTTCACTTTTCCATATCCTTTTTGGATTTGGGCCTCGTTTCGGCCTTCACTTTTCCAAATCCTTTTTGGATTTGGGCCTTGTTTGGGCCTTCACTTTTCCAAATCCTTTTTGGATTTGGGCCTCGTTTGGGCCTTCATTTTTTCAAATCCTTTTTGGATTTGGGCCTCGTTTTGGGCCTTTCACTTCTCTAAGTCCTGTTTGGATTTGAGATGGGCCTTAAGATTTATTGAAGATACTCTAGAAGGTTCCAGAAGTTAATAACTCCAAAGATATTAATAATTCCAAAGATATTCTGGAACATTCCAGAATTTGGGCTTTTCCTTTGGGCCTTTAGCTTAATGGGCTTTTTTGCCCTTTCATTTTCCCTTTTTCGCCTATATAAAGGAGTGACTAGGGTCACTCATTTCTCACTTTCTCATTTCTGAATTTCTCTTTCTCTTTTCTTCTCTTAGATATCTCAGAGAAATTACTGTAGGTCGGAGTTTTTGAGCCCTAAAGCCTTCTTTTAGCAAGCCAGCTCCTTTTTACAACATTACTTCAGGTAAATACCTTTCCCTTTTCTTTTGCTCGTTTTTGCATAGTTTGTGTTTAAAATTGTCTTCTTTTATGCCCCTTTTTAGATGGCTGATAAGAAAATGACCCGTTTGGCCAAGATGAGCGTGACCAAAAAGTCTAATGAGTTCCCCATTCGGTCAAGGTACACTTCCTTGATTGACATGATCAACACTCGAGGGGATGAGTACCCGTCTGACGTGCATCTGGACGCGCATGATCACATCAGCATCTTCAGGGATGCAAGGGAATTGGATAAGTTGAAAACTTGTTTCAAAATAAAGGAACCCTTCAAGCTGGTTCTTGTGGGTCCGGCCGACAGGGCCTGTCAATGGAAGAAAGACGCTCTATGCGTCTACAGGGACACTCTAAGGGCAGGTATCAGACTCCCCTTTCATCCATTTATCCCTGTTTTGCTAGCTGATGTGGGCATCAGCCCTTGCCAACTCCCTCCAAACTCTTGGAGGTTGATTCTTTGCTACTTGTCGCAATACGCCAAACACAACGTCCTTACCTCGGTTGTTGTGTTCAGAAAGATCTTTCAGTTCAAGAACAGCCCCGACAAGAATTCGGGATGGGTTTCTTTGAACCAACGCCCCACTGTTCCCCACATAGTGAACGGGAAGTCCATCCTCGACAATAACTTGGGGTGGAAGAAGGATTTTCTGTACGTCCTTTGGGAGGGCGGCGATTGGGGCACCCTCTTTCGCTCGTCATTTGGGCAAGCTGTGGATGGGAGCCCGAATGACATAGTTTTATCTGAGGAGGAGACCAGGGCCTATAACCTCCTTACCCAGGTTAATGGGACATCCCACTCTTGGGATCTAATCAGGGAGATTGTTCTTCTAGAACGTGGGCTTTCTCCCGTTCCTAAAAAAGGTACGTTGTCTTCTTTTTTCCAGTTGCCTTTATTTTTTCTACTTTTTTACTTAACTATTTTCTCAATTCACTTTACCTATTCATTGCAGTTGCTGAGAAGATCGAAGAGGCTACCAAGCCTAAAGACCTGGAAACGACCAGGATGAAGAGAACCGGGAAGGTCTTCAAGGACCCGCGCCTTGGGGATCGCTTCCCATAGTTCCTTCTCCAGGCAAGGGAAGGAGACGAGGAGGGCCCCAGCCAACCCTTGCGTACAAAACAAAAAGCGGGGGCCTTCTTTCAGCCTGCCTGGGGGATTCGGGGGAAGGACTCGATCGTTGGGAATACGAAACTAGCCAAGGAGTGGTCGATTCAGTCTATCACCCCTGTAGACTATCATGACCTTGTCCTTCAACAGGACTTGGAAGCTAACGAGCTTTTCGGAGCTCAAGCCTTGGCGACGGTATGTATTTTTCTTTTGGTATCCATAGTTTTCTGTCGTAATTTTCTTTATTTCTTACTTTTCCTTTGTCTTTTGTAGGCGAACGTCCACTTTCAAGGGACAATTTACCAAGCCAAGGCTCAGAAAGTTGGTCTAGAGGACACAAACAAGAAGCTTGAGGAGGCTAACCAGCAGATAGAGGCACTTAAAGCCCAACTTGCCTCCTCAACTTTCGATCTCGAAATGGCCCGGGCTTAGATTGTTATTCTCAAGGCCCAGAAGGACAAGGCCTTTGACAGCTAGATGGATACTCAAGAATTCAAGGACTTAATGGTAGAGCATGATGCCCTCGTCCATCCAGTCAGTTATAAGGAAGGCTGGGATGCTGGTGTGGAGGCTATTCAGGACGAGTTTCCTGAGGTTCTTGAACAATCTTCCTTCCCTTTCCCTGTGCAAGTCCCAGCACTTGGAGGCATTGCAGATAAGCTCGTTGATCTTATTAAGGAGGGCACTTCAGCGTCCCCGATCAGAGCGTCATCAGGAAGCCAGGCTCAAGGCCAAAAAAGGAGGGAGCCCGAATCCAGCTCTAAAGAGGAGGAATCTTCTTCTGAGGAAGATGCCGAGCCCCTTATTAAGAAGGCAAGGGTGGAGGAGCCTCCGAAACCAGCGTCCCCTAAGGCATCTAAGCCATCTGAGGGTAATTCTGAGGAGACCTCGGCAGAGACTTCTGAAGAGACTTCCGAGGGGCCAACTCAGGAGACGTCCGAGGAGACTACAGATAACAGCTCTAAAGAATCCGAACCTTCTAAGGCCTAACTCTTTATGTACTTTTCTTTTCTTCAGACGTTTTTGAATTTGTGTAATTGACTTTGATTATTTTCAATTATATTATCCAAATATTATCGTAATTTTTCAGAGTTTTCAAACTCAAGTTTATAACTTGGTTTTATCCTTCACAATGTATTAATATAATAGGCTAGATCAAGATGAACACTTTTTATTATAACTTGGTATTCTTAATACCTTACATGAGGTGGGTTCAACCCTGATAAAATCTAAACATATCTTCTATTACATAAAAATCCTAAGCAAGCAAAGCTTCAAGGTGCTTTTAAACCTACTTGTCATTCTGACAAGTGAGAATCGTGCTTTAACTGTTTTACACATAGTAAACCTTCAGGTTTTGCGTATGCCAAGTTCTCGGGACTTCAAAACCATCCATAGTCTCAATCTTGTAGGTTCCTCTACCCTGAACACTTTTGACCTTGTATGGCCCTTCCCAATTCGGGGCAAGTTTCCCTTTCTTCCCTACACCAGAAGCTTCTACCTTCCTCAAGACTAAGTCACCTTGCTTAAAAAACCTTTCCTTAACCCTTAGGTTATAATAAAATGAAGCCTTTGTCTGATATTCCACTATCTTCGCATGTGCCTCATCTCGTACTTCGTCGATTAGATCTAGGGCTAACCTTTGCCCTTCCTCATTTTCTTCAGCATTGAAAGCTTGTATCCTGGGGGAGGAATGTGATATCTCTACAGGAATAACTGCTTCTGCCCCATATGCAAACATGAAGGGAGTTGCTTCAGTTGTGACTCTACAAGTAGTCCTATAGGCCCATAGTATTGGGAGTATTTCATCCACCCAGTTATTCCTCGACTTCTCGATCCTCTTCTTTAGTCCATCCAGGATTATTCGATTTGCCACTTCCGCTTGCCCATTGGCTTGCGGGTGAGCAACAGAGGTGAATCGTAGTTCAATTTCATTCTCCTCACAATACTTCTTGAATTCCTCATTGTTGAACTGTGTTCCTTTGTTAGTGACTAGGATGCGGGGAATTCCATACTGGCACATGATATTTTTTCATAGGAGTTGTGCAACCTGCTTAGTTATGATCTTGGCCAAAGGCTTGGCTTCAATCCACTTAGTAAAATAATCAATAGCTACAATCATGAACTTCCTCTGTGCCGTAGCCATGGGGAAAGGCCCAAGTATATCCATTCCCCACATAGCAAAGGGGATGGGTGAGTTGATGGAGGTCAGCATCTCGGGGGGTTGTCTAACGACAGGTGCATGCTTCTGACAATGGTCACACTTCTTCACATACTCTTTGGCATCAGCCATCATTTATGGCCAATAGAAGCCTAAATGGGTTATCTTATGAGCTAGTGCTCTGCCCCCAAGTGTTTCCCACAGATACCTTCACGCACTTCTTCAAGAGCCAAGCGTGCCTCATCGGGCCTGAGATATCTTAAGTAATGAACTACATAAGATTTTTTATATAAAATCCTATTTATTAAGGAGTATCTTAGTGCTCTAACAGCCAACTTCCGTGCTTCAGTAGCATCATTTGGAAACCAATCGGTTTGAATATGGGTCTTAATGGGATCTATCCATGACGTCCCCAGACCTATAGGAGCTACAAGCTTAACATCAATGCTCCGTGTCTTCAGAACGCGGAAGTATACACTTCCTGAACTTTCCTCTATCTCAGATGAAACAAATTTTGATAACGCATCTTCCTTAGCATTTTCCTCCCTTGGAATGTGCTCAACATGACATTCATCGAATTGGGTCATCTCAACCCTTACTAGGCGGACATACTTAGCCATCGTATCATCCCTTGCCTCAAACTCTCCCTTTACCTGGGATATGACCAGTTTTGAGTCTTCACAGACCTTTAAATTCTGGACTCTAAGTGTCCCTCCTAAGCCAAGGCCAGCTACCAGAGCTTCATATTCTGCCTCATTGTTTATGGTTGGGAAGTCTAACTTCATAGCATATTCAATCAAGAACCCATTAGAGCTTTATAAAACTAACCCTGCTCCACTTGAATTTGTTTTTGATGCTCCATCAAAATAGAGAACCCAATATTCCTTCTCCTTATCATCCTTTTCCTTGTCCCCCTTATCAACTTCCTTGTCTTGAGGTATGGTATCTTCCTGCCCCCTGACTTCTTGGTTGGGTATTTTATTTCCGTTCGTGGCTTATACTTGATATAGAATTCTCCCAGTTCTAGCGCCCATTTGATCAACCTTCCACTAGCCTTGGGACTATGAATGATATTTCTCAGGGGCTGATTTGTTAGCACCTCAATTTGATGAGCCTGAAAGTAAGGACGTAACTTTCTTGAAGCCATTACCAAAGATAAAGCAAACCTCTCAATAGTTGAATAATTCAACTCAGCTCCATGCAGAATTTTGCTGACATAGTATACGGGTTTCTGGATTTTCAGTTCCTCCTTAACCAATACAGCGCTCAAGGCATTCTATGAAATGGCCAAGTGCAAGTATAAAACTTCATTCAAAGCTGGCTTGGCCAACAACGGGGCCTGGGTCATATATTTCTTTAATTCCTCAAATGCCTTATGGCTTTCCTCACTCCATACAAAATTCTTCTTGAAGAATGACAAGCACTTATCTCAAGACTTGAAGATGAATCGTCCCAACGCAGCAATCCTTCCAGTGAGCTTCTGAACATCTTTGATAGTTTTTGGTGGCTCCATATCCAGGATTGCTTTTATTTTATCGGTATTGACCTTGATTCCTCTCTTGGAGACCATCAATCCCAAAAACTTTCCAGACCCTACTCCGAAAGCACACTTCGTAGGATTTAACATCATCTTGTGGTACCTCAGGACCTCGAAGGCTTCCCTCAAATGGGTTATATGATCTGTCTTTACTAGACTCTTGACTAACATGTCATCAATATAAACTTCCACGGTCTTGCCGATCCTTAAAAATTTTATTCACCAACCTTTGATAGGTGGCTCCTGCATTCTTGAGACCAAATGCCATAATAAGATAACAATAAACACCAAAGTCAGTGATGAATGATACCTTAGGGATGTCGTCCTTATGCATCTTGATCTAATTGTATCCACTAAATCCATCCATGAAGCTCGGCATCTCATGTCCAGCAGTGGCATCTATCAAAGTATTTATCCTTTGCAACGGGAAACAGTCCTTAGGGCATGCGTCATTCAGATCAGTGAAGTCCACACACATCCTCCATTTTCCATTTGCCTTCTTCACCATTACAGGGTTTGCTAACCATTCTGGAAATTGTATCTCCTCAATAAAACCAGCCTCTAATAGCTTCTCTACTTCCTGTTTTATAGCTTCTTGCCTCTCTGGGGTAAAGCTTCTTTTCCTTTGCTTCACTGTCTTCCGATTCGGATCCACATTCAGCTTGTGAGTAATCAGTTCCGGGTCTATGCCTGGCATATCAGCTGTTGACCATGCAAACACATCACTATTTTCTTGCAAAAAGTTCACCAACTTCCCTCTAAGGGGCTCCTCTAGTGTTGTTCCAACGAAACTTACTTTCTCAGGATCCTCGGGAGCTAAAGGAATCGAAACCAAGTCTTCTGCTGCCTTCCCTCTTTTCTCATCATTCTCTCGAATATCCAGATCTTCGATAGGTAGAACCTACTGAAAGGAATATGTCCTAAGTCCAATCATGTATTAGGATTTAGGAATAACTTTTATGTAATCTGTTTTGATTTCATTGATATTAATAAAGACTTGTTTTGTGTTTATTACAGGCTTTATCTATTTAAGTGTTTAAATAAGATATACCATAGTTTAGAGTAAAGCTTTTTATGGATTATGATGAGATCATAATAGTGAGACCTAAAAAGATGATAACTCTAAACTTAAATAGTTCCTGGTCATAGGATTACTAATTGGTAATTAATAATCCGCAAAGATCGGTACATACTATGCTTGCTTCATTATGAAGGATGTCTGTTCTCATAGACATTTGTGTGGTGACACTATAGCTAGTATGTAGGTGCTTATTATGGAATAAGTTCACTGAACATGACTCGCCCAGCTGAACAACTGATGGAGTTCACTCACGTGTCAGCAGTTGTTCGCTTAGTGATAGTTGTACAAGTATCCTTAGACTTGAGGTCATCATAGTCATCTTGTGTACACTGAACTATGCTTTGGTTTAGTTCTTAGTCTCCAGGGACAATTATTAGGGCTCTTCTGGGTATAGGAATTTGTACACGAAGATAGTGTATGATCAATAAAGGATCTACCCCTTCCAGTGAAGGAAGCGAATGTTCAAGGCTGATCCACTTATGCTAGTTCAGGAATCTCTGGCCAGAGTAAATAAAATTAGAAAGGAGTTTCTAATTTGCATAGAACTACGCATAGTAAATGGTAAGCAAGTGATTGAATTAGATAGGCTTGACACGAGATCCATGCCTTGTATTTGATCGGGACATTGTAGGGTAGAAGGAGTTTATTGTACGGTAACTATTCACTGACAGGTTCTTGGTATTCTAAGCAGTGAATTCATATTATCCGGATAGTCGCGATATGTTGAGAAGCATCACTCACGATGTAGAATAAATGTGATTAATTAATTAATCATATTTAATAAATTAGAGAATTTATATAAATAATGATAAAATAGTTTTATTATTATTTATTTCTACTACCGGCTTCATATTGAACCTACAGGGTCACACCATAAAAAGAGAATGATTTTATGGTGGAGAAATTAATTAATAATGGCTAATAATTATTTATTTGTGAAATAAATAATTAATTGGAAAATTTAATAATTGATTAAATAAGATTTAATTGATTATAAATTAATTAAGAAAAGTTCTTAATATTATTAATTAAGGATTTAATTTTTGGAAATTAAATCAAGAGAGAGAATTATTTCTAAAGTGTTTAGAAAAAGGATTAATGATTAAAAGGTGTTTTAATTATTAATGAGAATAATAAATGGGATAATAATAATAATATTTATGGGAAAATTTCAGCTGAAAATTTTGCCTATAAATACACTATTATAGACCCTATTTTATTCGAACCCCAAAAACCCAAAAGTTTTAGAAAACCAAATTCTCTCCACCTCCTCCTCCTCCTAAAAGTCATTTTCTTGGTGGATACCGGTGGAGTGCTTCACACTTGAGGAGCAACTGCTTAGGATCTCTGATCGTTGTCTCCGAATTAATTTTAAAAGGTTAGATTCGATCCCTCGAATTTTTATTCACGATTTATATGCTTTTATTTGGATTTTGTATGTGTAAAAGTGTTTTTCCACGCCCCGCTGCGTTTAAAAATCCAACAATGGTATCAGAGCATAGGTTTTATACATATAGATCTGTGGTAAAAATTTCAGAATTTTATGTGCTTGTATGAATTAATTATGATTTTTACAAGTTATATCATGGTTTAATTTTGTCTGATGAGAAATCGTTTCTCAGAATAATTTTGAGTGTTGATCTGGGTTCTACAAGTGTTGTAGATCGTCTGGGTATTTTTTCCATAATTTTAGGATGTATAGATTTTTTATTATGAATTTTTGAAGTTCTTAAATTTAAATTCGTAATTAATTAATCATATATATATATATATATGAATTGTATGTATATATATATTGCATCTGCAAATATTCTGCATCCCTGTTGTTTTCTGTATTTGCTGTTGCACGGATTTAAAAGAGAAGCACAGAGAAAAAGGTACAGGCGCACGGAATTCGAAGCAGACTGAAGGACCGCGCGACTAGCGCGCGCGCGTGGGGCACACGCGCTCGTGTGTCACGCGCGGCGCGTGTCAGCCACGCGCTGGTCAAAGGTCAGGCGGATGCTGACGTCATGCTGACATCATCAGATGACGTCATGCTGACGTCAGCACAGGGGTTCGGGCGCGTGGAGCGCGTGGGGCGCGTGGGGCGCGTAAAGCGCGTGGTTGATTGTCAGACACGCGCCTGACAGCGCGTGTGCGCGTGTCGGCGCGTGGGGAAGCTTGTTTCGGCGCGTGAGGGCGCGTGGAGGCTCAGAATTGGGTGATTTTGGTGCCGTTGGATTCGTCTTTTCGAGACGCTTCTAATGGTATATTATATGATATTTTATGAAATTGTTTCGAACTGTTTATAGCTAACAGAAGTGTTTTTTAAGCTGTTTTTAACTGTTTAAATTGCTTTTAAATACTTCATGTGATACATAGAGATGTTTAATGCTTAGACTAATGTGCTAGATGATGTAACATGCCTACCTTGATGTTTATTCATGTTGATATATGTGATATATGCTTAGTTTATCATGCGATGATAGATTTAGGTGAACTTAAATAAACATAAGGCGTTTGTTAGACAACCTAACATAGTGAAATTGTTTCATAACCTTAAGAATAATATTATGAATACAATCATGAGATTCTTGTGTTTGTGAAACACGTAATTGAATATGAATTTTCGATATGAGAGAAAGGATGATTCTGTCAACAACAGATTTCTATCTGTAAGAAAGGGTTATTAAGTGACGCCTCTTGACAATGCTCCACCCGATCTGGGAATCATCTGATTATTGATTATTGATTTGAAATATTTAATTTAAAAGGAAGAATCTCTTTATAATATGATTATGATTGTAACGTAATATAATCCCTCTAAAATTAAATAATATCAAGTAGTAATTGGCCAATGACACAACGGGCTTGTGTCGGTCATAGCCTTCCAACATGGTAGAAAGTAGTTCTTATTTTTGAATCACTGTCGTTTCGTGCCACAGCCGAGGGCTTTGATTTCGAAATAAGAAATACTTGTCTATTACATAGAGATGTGTACATTGAATAAGAATCTAAAGGTCGTTACGTGCCACAGCCGTGGGCCTTTGGGGACTGATTCAATAGTACGGAATGTTGGGTTAGACTTGAATTAGAATATTGAGTTTGTCATGCCACAGCCGTGACTCAATTATTCAAGAGGCTAAAGTTTGATTAGGGAATAACATGAGATGTAATTAACAAGAGTTGTCTGCCTATTGAACATTACATGGCATTTCGTGCCACAGCCGGGGTTGTGTGATGGAATGTAGGATCCCTATTCCCACTAGCATTATGAATGCTTAATTTTTCACGTAGGGGGTTGAATATATTAAGAAAACTAGTGGGAGCCACTTATGAATAAAGACCCGATTCATATAGTGTTTTGAAATGAAATCGAATATTTGCTAAGTGTTGTTATGTGTTTATCATTTACAGATTTACTTTGTACGTTATGTCTTCTGCACTATCACTTAGGAGCATACTGGATGCTCACAAATTGACTGGTCCTAATTATGCTGACTGGCTTCGAAACTTGAGAATTGTTCTCAGGACTGAGAAGCTGGAATACGTGATTGACTCACCTAAGCCTACTGAACCTGCTAGTGATGCACATAATGATGAACATGTTGTGTATCGTAGGTGGATAGATGATGCAAATGTTGCTCAATGCATCATGCTAGCTTCCATGAACATTGAGCTACAGAAGCAACATGAGCATATGGATGCTCACACTATCCTCATGCATCTACAAGAGTTGTATGATGTGGCGGGGAGGACAGCTCGATATGAGATATCGAAGGAGCTGTTCGGTTGTAGGATGTCTGAGGGATCATCTGTGAATGACCATGTACTTAAGATGATCAATTTGATTGAACGTCTTGGACAACTTGGTTTTGCCATGGATGGGGAGCTGAGCCAAGACTTGGTCTTGCAATCGCTTCCGAGTTTGTTCTCGCAGTTTGTTGTGAACTTTCACATGAATAAGTTGGATGTCAGCCTGCCTGAACTCCACAACATGTTGAACACTGCGAAATCGAATTTTCCCCCTAAGAAGAGTTCTGTTCTTCTAATTGGTGAAGGTTCCAATCCTAAGAAAAGGAAGAGGAACTCTTCCAAGAAGAAGAAAGTAGGTGAGAAAATGCCGGTTCCACCAAAAGCTGAAGACCCCAAGAGCAAAGTTGTTTGCTTTCGCTGTAACAAGGTGGGGCACTGGAAGAGGAACTGCAAGGTTTACCTTGCAGAATTGAAGAAGAAGAAGGGTAGTGAGACTACCGCTTCTGATTCAGGTATGTTCATGATAGAAGTGAATATGTCATTAAATCAAATTTCTACTTGGGTATTAGATACCGCCTGTGGTTCTCATATCTGCAATTTGTTGCAGGGACCAAGGAGAAGTAGGACTCTTGAGGAAGAGGAGGTGATTCTACTGATGGGAAATGGAGCAAGATTTGCTGCTGAAGATGTAGAATCATTTCATTTACATAGGCCTACGGGCAAGACTATTGTTTGAAATAATTGTTATTTTGTTCCCTCGATTGTGAGGAATATTATTCCCATGTTAGACTTGGCTGGATTTTTCATTTATTATTGAGAATAATGAATGTTCTATTCTTAGAGATAATATTCTTTATGGACGTGGTGCTTTAAATAATGGTCTGTATATATGTGACATAATTTACTTCAGATTGAACAAACTAATAAAAGAAAAGGGATGATAAAAATCTCACTTTATTGTGGCACTACAGTCTCCATTTAGTGGACATGGAGAGAGGGCTGCAGATTTGCTAGGATTGGTACACACAAATGTATGTGGACCAATGTCTACGCAAGCCATGGGTGGATTTTCATACTTCATTACTTTCATAGATGATAGATCGGGATTCAGATATGTGTTTGATGAAACACAAGTCTGAGGTCTTTGAAAAGTTCAAAGAATATAAGTATGAAGTGGAGAAACAACCAAACATAGTATAATAACTCTTCGATCAGATCGAGGTGGTGAATACTTTAATGGAGTGTTTCTAGATTATCTCAAAGTAAATGGTATAGTCTCCCAGTGGACTCCTCCAGATTGGTATCTGAAAGGAGAAATCGAACTTTGTTAGACATAGTTCGGTCCATGATGAGCTATGCAAATCTTCCAGTATTCCTATGGGGTTATGCATTGGAAACCTCAGCATATTTACTGAATAAGGTGCTTTCCAAAATCTGTTCCTCAAACTTCGTATGAGATATGGAAAGAAAGGAAACCGAGTCTTAAACACGTTAAGATTTGGGGATGTCCAGCTTATGTCAAGTAAGTTGACCCAGATAAGCTGGAATCTCGATCCGTAAAATGTAGTTTTATGGGATATCCTAAAGAGATTTTAGGGTATCACTTTTACACCGATCATCGGGTGTTTGTCTCCAGACATGCTACCTTCTTGGAAAAGGAGTTTATCCTTGAAGGAAACAGTGGGAGCAAAATTGAACTTGATGAAGTTCAAGAAGCACAAACTACTACAGATCGAGTGGAAACACCTGTTCTGACTGAACAACCTTTTGTGGAACAGCCCATTCATAGATCAGGGAGAGTGTCTCGCCAACCTGAGAGGTAATATGGCCTTGTCATTGAGAATGACAATGAGTTGTCAATCATTTGATGATGACGACCCTGTGACCTATAATGAGGCTATGAGTAGTGTTGACTCAGAGAAATGGCATAGTGCCATGAAATCCAGAATGGAATCTATGTATACGGTATACAAAAGATAGATTATAGCAGATGGCCAGGTGGAGACCTAAAAGGCCAGGCTTGTGGGAAAAGGATTCAAACAAAGGCAATGGATTGACTTTGATGAAACTTTTTACATGTAGCCCTGTTAAAATCAGTTCGGATTTTGCTTGCGATTAATGTGGTTTAAAGCATGCTTCTCGTAGATGAAACATCCGTTTTGATGAGACAATCAAAGAGTTTGATTTTATCAAAAATGTGGATGAACCATGCGTCTACAAAAGGGTTAGTGGGAGCGCGATAACATTTCTTGTATTGTATTGAATTAGAGATGACACACATAACAACATAGCAGACCCACTCACAAAGCTACTTTATGAAAGTCACTTTGATCGTCAAGATGGGTATTAGATACCAGAGTGATTGGCTTTAGTACAAGTGGGAGATTGAAAGGAATATGTCCTAAGTCCAATCATGTATTAGGATTTAGGAATAACTTTTATGTAATCTGTTTTGATTTCATTGATATTAATAAAGACTTGTTTTGTGTTTATTACGGGCTTTATCTATTTAAGTGTTTAAATAAGATATACCATAGTTTAGAGTAAAGCTTTTTATGGATTATGATGAGATCATAATAGTGAGACCTAAAAAGATGATAACTCTAAACTTAAATAGTTCCTGGTCATAGGATTACTAACTGGTAATTAATAATCCGCAAAGATCGGTACATACTATGCTTGCTTCATTATGAAGGATGTCTGTTCTCATAGACATTTGTGTGGTGACACTATAGCTAGTATGTAGGTGCTTATTATGGAATAAGTTCACTGAACATGACTCGCCCAGCTGAACAACTGATGGAGTTCACTCACGTGTCAGCAGTTGTTCGCTTAGTGATAGTTGTACAAGTATCCTTAGACTTGAGGTCATCATAGTCATCTTGTGTACACTGAACTATGCTTTAGTTTAGTTCTTAGTCTCCAGGGACAATTATTAGGGCTCTTCTGGGTATAGGAATTTGTACACGAAGATAGTGTATGATCAATAAATGATCTACCCCTTCCAGTGAAGGAAGCGAATGTTCAAGGCTGATCCACTTATGCTAGTTCAGGAATCTCTGGCCAGAGTAAATGAAATTAGAAAGGAGTTTCTAATTTGCATAGAACTACGCATAGTAAATGGTAAGCAAGTGATTGAATTAGATAGGCTTGACACGAGATCCATGCCTTGTATTTAATCGGGACATTGTAGGGTAGAAGGAGTTTATTGTACGGTAACTATTCACTGACAGGTTCTTGGTATTCTAAGCAGTGAATTCATATTATCCGGATAGTCGCGATATGTTGAGAAGCATCACTCACGATGTAGAATAAATGTGATTAATTAATTAATCATATTTAATAAATTAGAGAATTTATATAAATAATGATAAAATAGTTTTATTATTATTTATTTCTACTACCGGCTTAATATTGAACCTACAGGGTCACACCATAAAAAGAGAATGATTTTATGGTGGAGGAATTAATTAATAATGGCTAATAATTATTTATTTGTGAAATAAATAATTAATTGGAAAATTTAATAATTGATTAAATGAGATTTAATTGATTATAAATTAATTAAGAAAAGTTCTTAATATTATTAATTAAGGATTTAATTTTTGGAAATTAAATCAAGAGAGAATTATTTCTAAAGTGTTTAGAAAAAGGATTAATGATTAAAAGGTGTTTTAATTATTAATGAGAATAATAAATGGGATAATAATAATAATATTTATGGGAAAATTTCAGCTGAAAATTTTGCCTATAAATACACTATTATAGACCCTATTTTATTCGAACCCCAGAAACCCAAAAGTTTTAGAAAACCAAATTCTCTCCACCTCCTCCTCCTCCTAAAAGTCGTTTTCTTGGTGGATACCGGTGGAGTGCTTCACACTTGAGAAGCAACTGCTAAGGATCTCTGATCGTTGTCTCCGAATTAATTTTAAAAGGTTAGATTCGATCCCTCGAATTTTTATTCACGATTTATATGCTTTTATTTGGATTTTGTATGTGTAAAAGTGTTTTGCCATGCCCCGCTGCGTTAAAAATCCAACACCTGCCCCCCAACTCCATCTGCCCTTAGTGAGGCCACATAGCAGCTTCTAGCCATTATTTGATCTCCCCTCTCTTCTCCAATCCCATTTCGGGTGGGAAACTTCATAATTGAATGGTAGGAAGAAGGGACTGCCTTGAAGGCATGTATCCCGGTTCTTCCCATGATAGCGTTATAAGTTGAACTAGCCTTCACCACCACAAAGTCTAACATCTGTGTTGCTTGCCTTGGTTCCTGTCCTATGGTTGTTGGTAACTTGATTATCTCTTCCACGGGGCACTCCACTCCCGCAAATCCATATATCGGCATGTCGGTTGGGGTCAATTGGAAGTCATTATAACCCATCCTTAAAAAGGTGTCGTGGAGCAAGATATCCACTGAAGCATCATTATCTAGAAGGACCCTCTTAACCAGGCTGTTTCCTATTATAGGTGTTATCACCAACGGGTCGTCATGAGGAAATTTCACACCCTCTAGGTCAGAATCATCAAAAGTCATTGTTACTCCTGTCCTGGCCCTCTTCGGGGCTTCTCTAACAATATGCATAACTTCCCTGGCATATGCTTTCTTGGAGTTCTTGGATAATCCAGCAACAGTTGGTCCTCCAAAAATCGTGTTTATCACAGGCCCTCGGGGTCGTGGTCCTCCAAAAATTGTATTTATCACCGGTCCTCTAGGCTGGGGATTTTGCCCCTGATCATCTTGGTCCCTCCAACGATCTTCAAAGTTCCTTCTTCCATTGTTATTCCTATCCCCTCCTTCCCCAGTGTACTTGTTCAATCTTCCTTTTCGTATAAGGAATTCAATTTCATCTTTCAGTTGTCTACACTCATCGGTGTCGTGACCAACATCCTTGTGAAATCTAAAATACTTGCTCTTATCTAGCTTGGTAGGATCAGCCTTCAAGGGCTTAGGCCAACGAATATCTCGATCTTTCTCGATTTCCATTAAAATCTGGCTTCTTGGAGCATTCAGCTTAGTATACTCAGTGAACTTTTGTCCAGGTCCTCCCTTCTTTGGGGTTGAGTCATTGTTTTGCTCAGTTCTAGGATACTTGTCCTTTGCAATATATTCCATATTTTTTTTCCGCTTCTTACCTCCAGCGGGCTCGTTACTGACTACGGTCTTCCTCATGCTCTCTTCCACCTTGATATACTTCCCGGCTCTATCTTGGAGCTGTAACATGCTTTCAGGGGGCGCTTGTCAAAGGACATCTTAAAGAACTCATCCCTAGTTCCTTGTAGCAGTGCTATCATGGCTACCTTGTCATCAAGGTCCGAGACTTTTAAAGCTTCCTTCGTGAAACGATTCAGGTAGTCTCTCAAGGTTTCCTTCGCTCCCTGCACAATGCTCATGAGGAATGCTGAACTTTTCTCATACACTCTCCCGCTGATGAGCTGCTTAATAAAAGCCTGACTTAACTCTCTGAAGGACCCAATAGAGTTCGGGGGCAAACGACTATACCATCTTTGAGCCATTCCCGACAGGGTTTGAGGAAAGGCCCGACATTTAATAGCGTCATTCACGGGCTGCAGCAATAGTGCATTAGAGAATGTTCTGACGTGATTAGCGGGATCTCCCGTGCCATCATAGGTTTTAATAGTGGGCATCTTGAACTTCCTTGAGATGTGGGCATTCATTATCTCTTCAGTGAATGGTTGAGTAGGATCATTAGGATCTCCAAGGGGAAGAAGATTTCTTGGATCAGCTCTTTGGGCTACAGCCCTTCTTTGTGTCGGACCATCCAGGTCTATGATTGAAGGATGATTTCTCCCCCTAGGTGGTAATGAGGACCTGGGAGCCTGGTGCGCTTCCAATTCGCGCTTAAGCCTTTGAATCTCAGCCTCATGAGCCCTGATTCTCTCCTGCACTTCCTGGGGATTCGTCCCCCGGGTGCTCCTGGGACGTTGGTTACCATTAGGCATCGGCTTTTTACCAGCACGCCTCCTTCTTGGGGCCACTTCATCATCTGAAGATTCAGAGTCTCTCTCAGTGTAAGGACCAGAAAATTCCTGATCCTTAAGGATAGGAGCCAAACCTTGTATATAGGGGGCGATCGCCCTCGTGCTTTACTTCGCCCAGCATGTCCACTTCCTCCAACCTCGGGGTAAAGGGTCATCCTATATGGGGGGTTAGTAGTCACAACAGTTGAATACTCATACCCAATGGGTCGAGAAGTCACAGGTGTATGTAGTTCTTGAAGTTGGGGATTCGTACCTTGAGTAGCCGAGGGAATCGTCTCTTGTGGCTGAGGTTCAGTTGCCCCTATCTGGGCTTCTCCTTGGGTGGCTGCATAAGTTGAATGAGGAGGTACCTCCACAGTTGACGAAATCACTTGGGTTGTCCCCGCTGGTATTCCTCCTTCAAGGGCTCTAATTGTTCTCCGTGTTCTCGCCATGGTTGTTGTTGTGCTGTCCCACAGACGGCGCCAAATGTTATGGATTAAAAACTAGGTATATAATTGCTGTATTTATTACTAAGGAATGTGAGCTTCGAGGCTCGATTTGATTGCTCTTATATTTCGTGACTCAATCTGCCTTAACAAGATGCCTACGTACCTTGTTGATTGCCAAGGATCACGTCAAAAAATGTAGTTCTGATTTGTGGGGTGAGGCCCCTTATATAGATTTGAGAATCCTTGAATTGGACTTGGTGTAGGAGACTTGGTAGTCAAGTCTCAGAATTAGAATGGACTTTGGAGTCCTAAGTGGTAGGAAACTGATTCCTTATCCTTCTAGGTCCCTTGGAGGCTAATCTACAAGGATTTATGTCCTTATTGGGATTTTCCTTAATAGCTGATTTTTCCCTTATTAATTAATTACGAAATTAATTAATATTCAGGGTTTTGGGCCTTCTTTGTTCCATCAGGCCTGATCTGGTCCATCAGGCCTGATCTGGTCCATCAGGCCTGATCTGGTCCATCGGGCCTGATCAATGTGTTAACCTTTTTGGTCTGAATGTCATACATCTCTTTATCGGGCCTTGTAGCCCAAATCATGTGTAATTAATGTAATATTTAATTACGTAATCAGGATTTATTTATTCCCTATCAAATTTTAATTTAATATTACTTAAAAATATAATTACTTCAAATATATATGAAATGACAAATTTGTAATGTGTTTTAATTTTATTTTAAATTTTAACTTATTATAATATTTTAATATACAAATTTGTAATGTGATTTAGTTTTATTTTAGATTTTAACTTATTACGACATTTTAATATCTTACCTTTAATTTCTTATTTTACAATTTTTTTGTTTGAATTTATTTTTGCTTTATGTAAATTGTGGTTGTATTATTGAGTCGAAATGTTAATAGATTTAAATTTTATCAATTGCTAACTACTATTAAAATTACTAGAATATCTTACATTGTGAAAATTAATTTTGAGTAGTGTTTGTTGTTGTATAAGTTTATATCTCTTCTTTTAATTACAATATTAATGACGACCAAAACTTACCATTACTCCAATTATATATAGGATATATAGGATATAATATAATGTCATGTGTCTTTTATTTTTCCCTTAACTTGTAGCTAGTCGGAGAGGGGTCTTCTAATAAACAAATGAACAATCTATACTTTGAAAGTCTCTATACTTTGAAAGTCTCTATACTTTGAAAGTCTGTGTTCATTCATGTTAACTACGAATAAATTGATTAGGAAGCTTACAACAATGGCACAATCTTTAGTGTCTTGTATTGAAACATATCTTAGAGATGTACATCAACTAATGTAGGTATAGAGGTATGGTGATTTTAAATTAACATAAATACCTAATACCTGGTATTTATGTGCTAGATAGTTATGGCCCTTTTTCACTACAACAAAATAGGCCAATTACGACGGCCAACTTATGACGGAAAAAAATGCGCACCCTTTTTCTGTCGGAAGTTACTAATTTACGACGTATAATTGCGTCGTAAATTTATGTTTTATTTTATCAAAGATGGGTCTCACAAGAAAATATCCGACGATTCCTCCGTCATAAATAACTAACTTACGACAATATTTTTTTTTCCGTCGTAAGTTCATAACATATGACAGAATATATTCCGTCATAAGTAGATTTATTATTTTATTGAGTATGTGGGTCCCTACTTCCTAACTTGCGACACAATTTTATCTTGTGACGAAAAAATGAACTTACTACTCGACCAAAAATGACAATTTTTTCCGTCGTAAATGGCTCAATTACGACGATTTATGTTCAAAAAACCATCGTAAATGGCCAGATTTGTTGTGGTCTTTCTCCGGATTAAGAATCTTGCTAAAACCTATGAACCTTCAACCCCATCAACTCAACCCTAACAAACCCAACTCGTCACACGATTAGTAGGGTTGGGTTTTTAATTTTTTTTAAAATTAACGGGTTGACACTTTTATAACCTCTACTAATTAGGTTGGATCGTTAAAAGGGTCAAATTGGCCCAACCTAACCCATGTGCAGCCCTACTTTGGTTTAAACAAATTAATATATAATATTGACCCAGGTCGGGCTAAACGAAATAATACTATTGATCCAATCGTAAATAAAAAATAAAAATAAACATGTATAGTTAGTTGAATTTGCAGGTTCAGACTAAAATAAAATAATAAAGATTTTTTATTTCGCTATAAAGATTATATCATTGGACCAAGCTAAAATAAAATAACTGAGAGTATGTTTCTTGGTAACCAAAACCGAGGCCTTTGATATAATCCCTGAGCTGCTAGTCAGGCCTTATATCTCATAGTTATGCATTTCAAAGAATCCCTAAGTTACATAGACAATCGTTACATTTCATAGTTCCATGCATCTGAGAGAATACTTGGGCGACCTAACCACGACTTAGATCCACAGTTTCAAACATTTAAGAGAATACATTGGCTACCTAACTAGGTTTCATATCTCACAGTTTCATGCATTCGTAAGAATGCATGGGCTACCTAACCAGGACTTAAATCCCATATTTGTATGCATGTGAGAGAATACCTTGGCTACCTAACAAGGCATTATATCTCATTTTTCCATTTTCAATAAATACTTATATATTATCAAAAGGGTCCCACCAGCTGATGTTACATGTCCAAAGACATTTCTCTTGCGCAAGTAATGCTATACTTCCAAAATTGAAACATTCCATTTGGGCCATTCATATATTTGTCGACGATATTCTACATTTTATGGATCTGGATCGGAGTTCATTATAATATCATATGCAACAGAAAAAGCATATACAACATTAACATTGGCACTTCCACGATCCAATAAATTTTCTGTTATGTTCATAACTTATTGAGATCTCTTAATTTTCAAATACTTTTACTTATACGGAAGCATGTGTTACTTCAGGGGTAATACCCTCTTCTATCTGCAATATCAATCAAAGCACGCGCCACTTCAAAGGCTATATCATCTTCTAAAGGTAATGTACATTAAGTTTAATGAATATTCATGTTACTTTTGGGGCAATATCCTCTCTGGGAGGTAACACCATTTTAGTTCAATAAATATATGTTCCAATTCTGGGGGCAATATCTTTTTCTGGATATAATACCAGTTTAGTTCAATATAACATATTGTTAGGAATTACATGTATTTTTGATAATAAACAAAATATATAACATATTTTTTTATTAAGTATTTGTAGTTGTCAGCGGCTAACTATCATTTTGGATAGTCGTTGACAGAATATCTTATCAATTGTTAAACTTTGTAATATTTTCTATTAGATCTCAATATTCGTCAATGATGAGAATAATCTTTCTGAAGTCATGTTGACTCAATGGATAAATAAAATATGGTGGTTAATTATAAATATGAAATGCCATATAACTTTATCTAAGTGAAGTGAGTCATCAAGGTCTAAGGAGAAAAATACCATCAACGGCTAATAGACATTAACGATTAATGACCATTAATGGTTAAAGTCTATCAATGACTATAGCAATCAACTCATCAACGACTAGATGAATACACTATCAATGGTTAAAGTACCGAATAGCAACTTATAACGACTTAACATAGAAAAAATATTCAATTTGACAAAGCACATGGGTTGATGGAGATCTCAGTTTGAAAATGGAAGCCAAAGATAAAAGTTTTACACTGTCTTGTAATCTGAAAAAGAAGAAATATTTCATTTCCATGGATGACAAATATAACGACTCGTACATTACTATTTTCGTAAATTTTGGAGTTATTCTACTCGTAAACTACTCGTTAGATTATTAATTTTGGTGTCCAATCAGGATTGCAATCAGATAAGGATTACACTTTTATCAATTAATCTCCTTTTCTCTCCTTTCTCATAACATCATCGGCTGTTTCTCTCTCTCTCTTCTCAATCTCACCCTCTCTCTCGGCTTGTCTCTCCCTACAGTCTCTCTCTCTCTCGTCTCTTCTTCTCCCTCTCTCTTTTCTCACTCTCCTACATCTCTTTCTTGCCCCCTATTTTGGTAAGCATCGATGTTGCTCTTCTGTTTTAGGGCGTGATTATACACGCGTGTATGTGTATAGTCGTTGTGATATTGTGACCGTTGTTGTGCTATTCCCTATTATCGCCACCCCTCGCCATTTTTCGGTGAGGATGGTAGCTCGTGGCGGTTAATTCGCCGTGGTGTTGTGTTTTATCCGGTTGTGTTGGTCAGTTTTCGGCCTGTTTTAGTTATTGTGTGTGTAATTGATGGGTGTGTGTGTAGCGTTTCGTGTGTGTATGTTCAGGGTGTAAGCGTGTGTATGTTGTGGTGTTTTCCGGCCTGTGCCGGCCGTGTTCCCTTCTATTTTTCGTTATGGTGACGCTTGTTTAACACGCGAGTCTGTGCTACCTTGGTTCGAACACTCTGATTAAAATTTTAATTTATTTTATTTACAGGAAAATAATAATTGATTGATGTTTCGTAAAATAATATTTTGTGCAGAAATTATATTAATTAATCGGTAAAATTTGTGAAGGATGTCCGATAATCGGAAACCCGTGGCTTTTACCGCCGTCGGCGATGAGCCTCGGCGAGCCGACGATGGACTATGATGAATATTTCTGAATCCTACAAATAAAACATAAAATGCGAATAATAGTTAATAATTAATAATTGGTTTGAATCGGTGGTTGGGATTTGTGAAATTGGATTGTGGTGATTGTTGTTGTCGATTTGATGTCGAATTGCTTCGACGGGTTAGTCCGATAAATAAAGGAAATAATACCCGATTTCCGGAAAATCCAATTACAGAAATATGGGAGTGTACCAAGTAATTATCCGGACGTCGAGCGCGTATATATATATATATATATATATATATATATATATATATATATATATAAATATTCTATATGAAATCTGTTTATATGTCGTGTTGAAATATTATGCCAAAACCAATAACCCTAATTTCGTAAAATGACGAGTATACATATTTTCTGAAAACGAACACCTAACCGACTTTCGAGAACGTGAACCCTAGCTGATATGTGTATTACAATAATATGTATGTTACGAGTCGGGTTTGTTAACGTACGGGTAGATTGTTAGCGAGGATATGTCAAGCATACTCAGACGTCTAATTTAGGGTATTTCGGTTCTGTAGGTTCCAATTGAAATCCCGAGCATCCCGGTTGGTGCAGAGCTAGCCAGTAATAGTTGTTAAAGCGCATTAAGGCAAGTACCCCTGACCATATCTTTATGGTTCAGTAATATATGAATAACTGTTGATTTAAATTACGTACTGGTACAGAATGTTTTAAGTTACGTATCCCCTGTATTTCAAAATGATTTGTTAACTTGTGTTTTGGGGGAAAAGTAACTTCTGAAAATGCCTATCTCTAAATTGTGAATAAAATTTGAAAAGGGTTTTTTAAATGTGTGATGTGATAGAATTACTTTGAAAAGAGATAGGTAAGTGGTTTAAAAACTGGATATGTTAGATATATTTGTGATGTCATGTCTAATCCGTTGTGTTTAGTTTCAGAACTTAATATCAGGACTTATCAGGACTTACTAGAAATCAGAACTTACTGAAGTCAGAACTTATATCAGAACTTAAGGCCATTAGGATTTATATCAGGACTTAAGTGTGGGTACTTCAGATAAGGAATGCAGCTGATTTACAGGAGATGATCTGGACTAAAACAAAGGAAGATATGCATGGAGAGTTAGAAGACTAGAAGACTAGAAGACTTGTAGAAGATAATATCTAATTGATATATTTTAGGAGACAGAATATATTCCATATCAATTAGAAGATATCTTGTAACTGTGTACTATATAAACACAGCTTATGGTTTACACTAGATGTGTTATAATTCACGAGAACATTATTCATTATAACCTAGTAGCTCTTAGTGATATTGTTCATCACTGAGAGAGTAGTTTAACCTACTTTGTAACAGAGCTTATTATATTGAATAAACTTGATTCCTGTTACATACTTGTGTTCTAAATCGATTTGATTGTATAAACACTATATTCAACCCCCTTCTATAGTGTTGTGTGACCTAACAGGATAAATAGATCGAATAATTGGATGAACGTGCGCAAGGGCCCGTAACGGCCATAAAGATAGCTTAAGAGGCGAAGTGGTTGCACACCCTATTTTAACCACTTAGTCCAGCGTGATAGGGACCTAGCTAGTCTCTGAGTTCCGGAACAAGTTTCATGGGATGGAAGATGGAGCCGTCCTATGGAGATAGCCTGATCAGCTGTCTTGTTAGAGATCATCCATTACATACATATCTGAGCGAGATAATTTTGTGGTTCCCGTAAAGGAACAAATGTTTTGGGTCCCCGTAATGGGACGAATGGTTTTATTATTCTGGTAATGGAACGGAAGATTTGGAAATAAAAATAACATACTAAAATTGAACTCTGGTATTCACACAACACAATTAATGAGATGTTTTATAGAGCATGCTAGTTATTGATATCCAGTTTTACCTGTTTACTTGTTTTTATAAACGAGTTATGAGTTATGTTCCTATAATCGTTTATCATAAACTGTTTTTTATTATTATTCATATAATGGTACTGTTGAGCGATTGATCGCTCACCCTTGTAAAATATTTTGTATATTCTCATATTGCAGATGCCTAGGAGATTCTGCCGTCATAGGAAGGGCCAGTTTCCAGTTCCTCTTGTGTTGAGCTCCTCCAAGTTTTTGGTGTCGGACCAGGTGTGGTCTGTGAGTTGCTATATGAAGTTCGATGTGTAAGGTTGTTTTAAATAAGTTGGTTTGTATTAAAGTGTGTAACCTAAATTATACTTGAACCTGGAAAAGATCTTGTGAAGGGATTGTTTATTGAAATAAAAGTGAGTTGATTGTATTATATTTGTAATTTGATATTGTTAGTGACGTCAACTCCTAACCCCTGGGGTTGAGGCCGTCACAACAAATTTGAAAGACATTAAAGGTTCAAGATTCAAATAAACTCCCCATCCCTTAAAAATTTTAGGGAAAAGAAAACTCATCCACTTATTGTTAAAAATTGGTAAGTTCAAGACATATTTTAGATGTGTTCTTGAGGTAATTAACAGAAACTAATTATTAGACGTTGTTCTTTACTATAAGGACTTAAACTTTCATATTTGGATTTAAGTCATTTTCTTAGTATAATTTATAGGAATTGAGGTGAGGTTAGTAGTTTGAAATGGGTTGTGTGAGTTTATTCTACACTGGTATTGTAAAGAGAGGTTGTGTGCTTTTTATAGTACCATGTGAAGGAGTGGTATACAACTACTAAGGCATGTGGGTTTACATAGTGTTATTAAAGGCCTCACGCACACATACACACCACAACATGACTCGACTCGAGTTGGGTCGAAGGGAGATTTGGGCGAATGTCTCAGCATCTTGCGTACGCGGGGCGACCTGGGAAACAAATTTTACTATTTTTTTAATTAAAATATAGTTTAACAAACTCTGGTATGACTGAATAAATGATGATATGCCTGTCAAAGTAGTCTAATATGTGTTGTTTCATTTATGATTCTGCAGATATTATATTACATGCAATTTAACTCAGAATATTTATTTTAATTAATAAGATATCTTCAGTTATATTTTAGTTTTGTGTTATATGCAAAACTACTTAACGTTTGAGAAAGAAAACAAAAAACACATGCTTGTTTTGTAAAAACCCTAGCTTCTTTTTATCTTTTTTTCTCATATATACATACATAATTTATGCATAGGTTTTCTGGTCGACCTGGGGTGCAGGTCGTTGTTGAGTACTACGTATCTGTTAACAAAGTTCTATATATTGTTTTATCCTGAAAGTAATATTGTTGCAACCCAACACCGCGTAAGTGGGGCAATAGTCACTTCAAGAACAGTCTAGTCTTTTCTAGGGCTAGGCCACTCAGCTGTTGTTTATTCTTTCAGAGTTTGATAAAGCTCTTGTTAGAGATAAACGATCTTTCCTTTATTTTATCAATTCTGTATATGATTATATCTTGTTTTGCCTATGTAATTGTTTCGTTATTTGGTTGCTTGCATGTTCTGTTAGATATAATTGATGATATCAGGATATAAACTATCAGAGTTTATTATTAGGACTTAATATCAGTATTTACTGAAGTTAACGTCATCAGTACTTGTCTATCAGTACTTGATGATCAGCATTTGATGTCATCAGGATTTAATCACTTCAGTAGATATTCGAGAAGGAAAAGGATTGCAGAATTCAAGGCGGTGAAGGACTTTATTTCAGAAACAATCATACATGGATATGCATTAGGTTTCCTTATTGTAGTAAAATAGGATTCCTTATTGATTGTGTAACTGTGCACTATATAAGCACATATTAGGTTTCCTCTATATGAGTTACGAATTATAATATCTTTCATATAGCCTAGCAGCTCTCAAGGATAATTATTCATCCTTTGAGAGAGTATTTTTGTAATCATTTTTTATCTTTTAATATAAAAATTGTTGATTCTGTTGAGCTTTATCAATTTGTTTGCATAAAATGTATTCACCCCTATAGTTGATTACGGACTTAACAATTGGTATCAGAGCTTGCTGTTGATAAGATCTAAAAATTAATCTTTAATGGCAAACAAAGAAGCTCAACCAAATCTCGCACCTCCTCCACCAGCCAATCAATTATAATATGAGTAGATATGAGGCTATCAAAGTTCCAATCTTGAAGATTCATGAGTATCCAATCTGGAAAGTAAAGATGGCTATGTGTCTGGAAGCAACAAATCTGAGTAGAATTTATGATGGTCCACACAAGCCAATGAAGCTAGTTGTTGCTGTTGCTGGTCAAGAAGAAAAGATGGTTGATAAAGATAAGAAAAGCTACTCTCCTTAGGATATTTCATCTTTTATGAAGGATGCAAAAGTAAAACATATTCTTCATAGCAGTCTTGACAGTGTTATGTCTAACAGAGTAATTGGATGTAAAATTGCCAAAGAAATTTGGGACACCTTGGAAGTTAAGTGTCAAGGAAATACTACTATCAAGAAGAATAGAAGGACATTACTCATTCAGGAGTATGAACACTTTGACTCAAGATCTGATGAGTCCTTTTCTGAAATCTATGACAGGTTTCAAAAGCTAATCAATGACATGTCTCTGGTTGATAAAGAATATGATCTTGAAGAATATAACTTAAAGTTCCTTCTTGCACTCCCAGAAAAGTGGGACTTAAAAGTCACATTAATCAGGGATAATTATAAATTGGATGATGTATCTTTAGATGAGATCTATGGCAAGTTGAAGACTCGTGAACTAGAGATGGAGCAAGGAAACAAGAGGAAAGGACCAAGAGCAAGACATGTTGCTCTTAAAGTTGAAGAGAAGCCAAAGGAGAAAGCCAGAAAAAAAGGCCACTCCAAAGGAAAGGCTATGATTGCAAAGTCTGATACTGAGTCATCAAACTATGATGATGACTCAAACTCTGATAATGAATCAGATACTGAAATTGATCATGATGAAGATATTGAGCAGATGGTAGCTCTTTTGAATAAAAGCTTCAAGAAGATGGCCTACAAGAACTTCAAGAAAGGGAAAAGGTTTTCCAGAAAGGGTTCTAGTTCCTCAAACTCTGATAAGAGGAATGACAGAAGAAATACTAATTGAAAGGAATCAAAGTCTGGAAAATTTGACAAGTCAAAGGAAATGTGCTATAACTGTGATGGAGTTGGACAATTTGCAGCTGACTACATAAAGCCTAGAGCTGCGAAGAAATAAGCCTTGATCACCAAGAAAAAGAACTGGGATGATACATCAGAATCAGATGATGAAGTCAACTATGCTCTCATGGAAAATGATGACACTGAGCATAACACTTCTGAATTATAGGTACCTCAAACCTCCTTGCTTTTGATACTGATGATATCTCTGAATTAAGATTGTTTCTTAAATCTATGCATATTAGTTATAGGGATCAAATGTGACGCCCTCCAAACCCGGGTCATAAATTTGGGGTTCACAACACACACACACACACACTATATAAACTTGTATATAAAATATTATATGCTCTGGCCCTTCTTTACACAACCATGAATCACAACAGGTTAAAGTATGAAAACATGCCACAACCTTAACTTTTATTATACCGTACCAAATCCCAACTAGTTTAACTTACAACTGATAATGAAATTATTCTTACAAACTTGCATAACTCAGAACTACAACATAAGCTCCTGCTAGCTCAATCCAACTCAACCTGGAATCCTAACTCGTACACCGGATTGGGAATCCTCGCTACCAACAATTTCCTTTTTAACTTTAGAATAACATAAACAGATTTGCAATAGTGAGCTAACTAGCTCAGCAAGTCATAATAGAAATAACTGAGTTTAAATAATGATCAATTGAAATGATTCAGATGAATCAAGTTTCTTGTCAAACAATCATTAGAATTGGATATTCATTTTAAATTTTAAAACCAAGGTTAGGCTCTGATCAGTCACGCACAACCCCGAGCAAGGGACACAGCTCTGCTCTATAAACCGGATCCAAGGCACACATTGGCCTAATACGATCACGAATCTGGCCTGACCACGAATCTGGTCCACATAAAAAAAATTATCCAATTATAAAACAATTCAATATGATAAACATTGTAATTCAATAAAACAGAATCATCATTAATATTAATAAGACATTTGTTTCAAAGCATAACACAATTCATGAGTATCACCAGGGTATATCAAGGTATATATGAAGAATGGCTTCAAGCCTGTAAAAGAATCAGGTATTAGATGAACAATGGTTCAATGGTTATATAAGATGTAGATCTTTGAAGTTACAAGGTATTGTAGGGTATATAAGTTTCTATATATTCGAGCAATTATGTTTTAGTGTTTAGTATATGGTGTATTATTTGTTGGGTAGTATCGTATTTGTGTTGTTTAGTATCTGGGCATTTGACAATCAATGGTTCACAATGATTAAGGCTTACAGCTCAAATATCAAATGATATGATCATAGTCTAGGGTTAAACAACTCAACTATCACATGCTAACATTGGGTATAACTAATGTATATTTAAAGCATTTGCAATATAAAACATGAACATCATGGTATACTTGCAAAATATCTCAAGAAGATTTAAGAACACTTGCCTTATCATAAATAATTTCCAACTTCACTTGCACTCATCTAACGGTTCTACTCAACAACTACTTGTCTTCTTTTTCGATGCCTCGTTCTACTCATTGATCACTTGCTTTCTTTTTCTACGCTTCAGTACTATTTGCTGATCACCTGCTATCTTTTTCTATGTCTCATTTACTCTGCTAGGAATCACAAATATCTATCAATACTCAATCTCATATTATTCTAATCGTCACATAGACGTCATAAGCTTTTATCTACCCTTCATTTTACCCAAATCTGATTTACGGATTGAAAGTCATGACCAAAACAGTCAAACAATAAATACATAGGCATATCCCACATATAATCACATTATGCATATCCACTGACATGTACTCATATTTTCGTCTCAATCATTTTATTACAAAATATTAAAATAAACAATATAAACTTCTAATCACTTTTCGTTTCGTCTAAATCTGTATTACAGGTCAGAAGATACGATTAAACCAGTTTTCTGACTCTTTTATCAGCACATAATTCATATAACATGTAAACACTTATTCCATATATCACATAATTCATATAACATATGACTCGGTTTACCACAACATTCAACTCGGTATGTTTTGAACTGAAATTGAGTCGAAATACAAACTTTTGATAGTATGTGACTTAGAATGGTTTACAAAATCAAGCGACCTTTCGAAACGAAAGATTTTATGTCTCGAAAGTATTTTAAATAGAAGCAGAATAATTTTCTGAGCCTGGACGCGTTCGTTTCGTATTAAACGGATGAGTAGTCCATTTTTTATGAATAGAATAAGAATAATTCAATTAATAATAATATTAATTGAATTTTAAATACCTTTATAAAATTTTTAAAAGCTCAAAATGATTTTTAAATCATTATTTGACTTAATTATAAATAATTACATTTTATTTAATCATTTAAAGATTTAATTAAATAATTAAATGAATTAATCAATTAATTAAATCCATAAATAATTAACTAAAATAAATTATAAATAATTAAATCAAATTTTGAATTTTTCAAAATATTAAAGAAAATAATTTTTCGGAATTAAATAATTCAGTTAATTATTTAAAAATAATTAACCAAATTAATTTTGAATTAATAATGGATTTTAGAATTTAAATTACAATTTTGAATTATTTTAAATTTAAATTCCTCAAAATCATTTACCGAATTTAAATTTAAATAAATAAAAATATGACAATACGAAATTGATAAATATACGACCTTATATGTTAATTATGATACGGATACGACCGTCTCGTCGAGAGCTTCGATTTGACTATTCATATTGTGACGACCTCAATCTCGGGGTTAGGAAATGAGGACTCACACACCTCTAATCTAATAATTAAATATGCATAAACCCCGATTAACTACTAACAGGATCAACAGGATAAAGTATGAGACAAGATTACAACTACCAATCATAAAATATAACTTACAAACCCAAAATATTATTAAATAACCAATATCGATTCCGGCTGGAAACCGACAGATAACCCATTGTATCTTTATACACTTCTTTCTAGGTGCGAGCTCACTCGTGATTACCACTACCTGCTCTGGCAACCGGAAGCCCTCAACACGGTAGGGACCACCAGGTACGCTCTTACGAGCAGTGTGCCTAAGCCTGGCCATCTTCTTGCTTAACTGCCATTGTTAGATTAAAATAAAACAAATGAGTATAAAACTCAGCAAGTAACTATACAGCAGTTCTACAATATCAAATCACAATATGCTTTACCAAACTTAGGGCATTCTACTTTATTTGATCTAGGTGGCAGATTTCCATCTTTTGGGTTAAGGAAAGGTTTCTGAAGAATAGTATGGGGCTTTCAAGGAACAAGGCTCAAAGCAGGACGAAAGCCGACATTCATCACAAATCATTAAAGGATCAGAATAGATCTTTCAATAGAGGAAAGCAACATCATTTCAAGATATAGAATCAATCATATGATCAACAATTTCAAGAATCAGGGTTCTCGAGCTTTAAGCTCCACAATAACATAATCAACTCTTTCCAAAGCAATATAAACCATTTTCATTTTCAAAAATCAATTTACTGAACAAAAGTTTCAGTTCCCTTTTAAATAATCAATTAGAACCCTTGATTGGATTACTTTTCTTTCCATCTCATTATGTACGGGTGATCAGCCCGTACCGACCTCCATCCGGTCATTAAGGTACCAATCGGCATAATTTCAGCCTTAAGTTGGACTAGCCCCGCTAGCCTCTTACCATGACTGGACTAGTCCCACTAGCCTCTTACGTCCCAATCCAATCCATCAGGAACTCATTTGGAAAACCTTGAGTTGGAAAAACAAGTAGGTTTTCAAAAATCCATTTTATCATTACCAAGCATTTGAAATCATTCGGACTCTTTCAAGTCGAAACTCATTCTTAATTCAGATTTTAAGGAAACAAAGTTCAGGGAGTGATTCAAAGATACGCAAGGAACAATTCATAAGAATTCTGTATCAGGGATAACAAAGCACTAAATTAGAAGGATCAACATTGGTTTAGGGATCAATAGGGTGATCAAGAGAAACAGGGTATCATTAAACAGGGTTAACAAGGATAATCAAAAGGTTCAATATGATTCATGGCTTAAGAGATAACTTGAGCAGAAAGGACAGAATATCAAAGGGTGAAATCAATAAGCTTTTCAATAACAGATCATCAAGAACCAGGGCACTTCAAATCAATACCAGGGTTTCATAAAACAAGGGTTTCATACTTAAACAGTTCAATACTCTACATGGTATGAACAACATTCTCTTTATAACCATTTACACAAGTAATCAGAGTTACTTGCCTGAATTTGCTTTCATGAAGGTTGAACTACTGCCACCTAGTAAATCCTTTCCTTTCCTAGCCCGAATGCCCTCACGCTCCGAATCTAAAATAAAACCAAAACCTTAATTAGATTCTCAACTCTCGTTCCCGGAACGATCACTCTATACGATAACTCAATTATATCCTTGACTCGAGCGTATGAATATAGCTTATACATATAAGCATATAGCACATAGCATATCTCTTTTTCGTAACTTTTATATCCTTATATACTTAATAATCGAATCACACTTGCTTATTCTTAGCTATTTCTCAAACCACACTATTATAACCCTTACGAGTACATGATTTATTCACAACCAAACATTTACGTCCATAACTATCACTTATATCTTTTAAAATCAATCAACTTAGTTCCCTTTTTCTTTTGTTCCTTAATTCGAACCACATACTACAATCAAGCAAACAAATTCATAGATATTCACTTATACACCTTCAATCATCTTTCTGATCATCAAAACCAAGTTTTTGACTTTTAATTCCTATGGTCTATTCGACCTTAACACACAAAATCAGCCAAATACTTACTTTAGTTCACATAAACACATAGCTCATTCAAAAACCATTAAAGAAACATTCTCCTTTCGTTTAATCATAAAAATTCGATCCATAATCATATATATACAATCAAATTTCTCAAAATTACACCATGCATCCTTATTCTTAGCATAATCCAACTTTTAAACTAACGCCCTTTTCTTTATCAACAACCATTCGAACCAAAACATACATACATGCTCGCATGCAACTTCAAATTCATTTCTTCATTATATCAAACACTCATTTTTATCGATTAAACCAACTAAATCTCTTAACACAATCCAAGAATTCGAATTTCACCTAAATCACAACATGCATGCATCATCTCAAGTTTATAAATCACAAATCAATTGTAATTATTCTATACTTTCTATTAACAACTATCTACCACCAATTTCATTGTCAAAAATCAACTTGATCACTTTTTAAAAACAATAACCCATTCGGCTTTATAGAAAACACCACATGCAAACACAAAAATTCAAGTGTATATTGTCTAGAGTTCAGTTTACACATCATAACTCACCACCGGTTCACCGGAGTTCATCACCGGTGGCGGTGGCTTCACGGTGGTGCCCTCATTCGAGGGTGTCCAACCACGAAACCCCCGATTTCCATCAATTACGCAGAATAACTAACATGCACATCTTCTCTATCATTTGTTTTCAATGAATCAAGCTTAAACAAGATGACATCAACAACAATAGCAAGAACCATGTGGTTCTCGGGTGATCACACACACCGAGCACACACAACACACACACATCGACATGCAAATGGGTATACACACATGCACACACTTCTACCTACACATAAGTGTTTATCGAGAAGATTTAGGGATGATTGGTGAGTTTGATCAAGGAAAAGAGAGGTATACCGAGAGAGATTGAAGAAAGCCGAGAGAGAGATAGAGTGTTCGAGTGAGAGAATGAGAGAAAAGAGATAAGAGAGAAAGTGAAAGCACGGGAGCAAGAAGAAAAAAAAGAAAGGGAATGAGTTTATATATCACTAAAAAACAAGGGCAATTTGGTAATCTTCTAATTCCTTTTTCACTCTTACTTATCCCATCTTTTTACTAAAATAAAACAAGGATTAAATATAAAATATATCTCTCTCAGGAAGTCGAGAATTATTGAAAATGACATTTTTAATACGTACGCCTCGAAATTAGTTTTTTAACCATTACTCACAATAAGATTTTGAGCTAACGGTTGATTTTATATGAATTTCGCAATCATGCCTTAATTATATCATTTTCCACATAAAATCAATTTAAAAATGCAAATATCAACAATCAAATTCACATATCATTTTTAAAAAGTCTCTAGGACCACTACAAAGATCACAGAACAAATCTCATGTTTTTATCTTTCTCGAATGATTTTATAAAAATGCACGAAGGTTAATTAAACCTTTATTTAAATCACGTAATTCCTTTAAAATTAACAAAATTTTCACAGATCACATAACCATGCACACATACAACAATCTCATATATATAATCACATAACGACTCAATTCTGATCATAGAATTTATCCCTCTTTAATCCTTATCCTCTTTTACGCGTATCGGGTCACGTTCAACCTGACGGCCCGACGCTCAGCGTTTCGATTACGCTTCTCATTCTCATTATCAATTGACACGTCACTTAGGACGGAATACTTTATTTACTCATTCATTTCATTCAACCACACATAATTCGTATTTTACATTCTTTAATTCCTTATTAGGACAGGTTCCGTTCTTCGTGACGGCCCGACACCACAACTTAACTTCTAAGATGACTCTTTAAATTGGAACGTTTATACCCACGCTCCTATATTCTAATATACAGAAAAGACAATTAATCAGCACTTAATCACATAATTATAATCACATCACATATCACATACTTTATTGACTTAATTACATCGCATAATTCTCAGTCGTCACACATATGCCTCCATCGGATTCCAGTAACGTCTTCAAATACTCGTTCGATTGTAAAGAACACGAAGAACACGGTTCGTTTCTCTGGATAGTTATAAAATTTTACTGTATAATTGTGTTAATCTGTACAAAATAAAATACCATATTGCATATTTATATTTTTGGAATATTGGTACCTCGTTGGATCATATCGAATATAAAAAAAAATAAAATACTTAATCATTAAGTATTAACAAAACTGGTCTAATTCGGTACCGATTTTAGGATAATTATCAAAACCAGGCTTTTTGTAAATACAGTCTTGGTCTCAGCACTTTGGTTACATGAATTATGAGAAGATAATATAATAGTTTAATCAAAATATCGATTTTATGGGAGTTCTAGAAACAAAAGTTAAAGTTACTAATGCTTTGGGTATTTCGAAGAAAATCAACAAGAATTGGCGATGGCTGTTCAACTACGACTACCACTACAATGGCAGAATTTGGGTGGGGTGGAACCCTAATGTTTGGGAGATTTGTCTGCATTCTCAATCTTCTCAGTTTATTACTTGTAATGGTAGGCTAATTGAAAAAAACTTGAATATCATTGTTACTTTTGTTTATGCCTTTAATGATGCAATTGATCGGGTGCCTCTGTGGGATTACATTCTGTCTACTTCTAATAGTCCCACTCCTTGGGCGTTTCTTGGTGATTTTAATTGCATTACTAGTCTGAATGAAGTGCTTGGAGGCAGGGAGCATTGGACTCCTGCAATGCAGAGTTTTAAGGACTGCCTGTTTAATAGTGGCTTAGAGCCTATGCGCACGATTGGTGACATTTTCACTTGGTTTAACAAAAGATCTCATGATCCGGTTTATAAACGGCTTGATCGAATGGTTGCTAATTCAGCTTGGTTTAATATCTACACTGAGGGTAATGTCTTTGTCAAGCATCGTGGCATCATGGATCATAACCCTTTACTCTTCGAGGAACCAATACAGCTTCAAAAATTGGTAAACCTTTTCAATTTTTTAACTTCATGATTGAGATTCCTGGTTTTTTGGACTTGGTTTCCACTGCTTGGTCTATACACTGTACTGGTTCTCCTGTTGCTCAATTTAGTGCAAGACTCAAACACACTAAGTTATTGCTTCGTAAATTTAATAAGGATCATGGCAACATCCATAGCAATGTGCATACTGCTCGTGTAAATCTGGAACACTTGCAAGCTTCCTTCAGCTCCTCTGTTGATAGTGATAAACTTAATGAAGAAAAGAATTTAATTTCCAATCTTAATTTGGCCTTTGCCCAAGAGGAATCTCTCTTGAAGCAAAAGGCTAGGGTCAAGTGGTTATAACTTGGTGACAACAACAACTCTTTCTTCCATCGGAAATGTAAGGTTAACTGGAATCGAGGTAAAATTTTATCTCTTCAAAATACTGATGGCAACTTGGTCTATGGCCAAGAACCCTGTGCTTCTGTGGCAGTGCAATACTTCACTCAACTTTTGGGAGCTCCGGCTAATTCTGATAGCATTGATCTCTCTTCAGTTAACTGCAAAGAAATTAGCGATGCTCAATCCCGGCTCCTGGTGGCTTCAGTGACTGATACCATCAACTTTGACACTATTAAGACTATGAAGAAGAACAAGGCCCCTGGTCCTGATGGGGTTAATGCAGAGTTCTTCCTTGCTACTTGGCACATCACTGGTGCGAGTTTTTGTGCTGCAGTTCGATATTTCTTTGACCATGGTTTGATGCCCTCGGGGGTAAATTCAACCTTTATTACTCTAATTCCTAAAGTGGTGGCTCCAACTAGAATGCAAGACTTCAAGCCTATATCTTTATGTTCAGTTCTTTACAAATGTATTTCAAAGATTTTGTCCTCAAGGCTCAAGAAAATCATGCATGCCTTAGTGGATATTTCTCAATCCGCCTTCATTCCGGGTTGATCTATATCTGATAATATTCTTCTTGCCCAGGAGCTGTTTAGGGGGTACGAGAGAGAAACTGGAGTGCCTAAGTGTGCTCTAATGATTGACTTGTATAAGGCGTTCGATTCCATCCATTGGAACTTTATCATAGCTGTTTTGGAAAGAATGAGGTTTCCTGGGGTTATGATTGGTTGGATAAAGGCTTGCATTTGTTCTACAAGGTTCTCCATTAAGCTAAATGGGATTGTTCATGGTTACTTTAAGGGTACCACGGGCCTTCGCCAGGGAGACCCTATGTTTCCTTATATCTTCGCATTGTGCATGACATTTTATCTTGCATTCTCAACAATACTCCTGCGGACTTCAAATATCACTGGCGTTGCAAGGAGCTCAAAATCAACCATCTCTTCTTTTCTGATTATGTTCTATGTTTCTCCCATGGTTCGAAGCAATCTGTTCAACACATTTTGAATTCGATTAATACTTTCTCAGGTTGGAGTGGGTTGGCTCCAAGTATTTCAAAAAGTACCGGGTTCTTGTGTAATTGTGATGATGGTTTCTCTACCTGGTTTGACACTTTATCTATCCCTAGAGGTACTTTTCCTGTTAGATTTCTTGGGGTGCCTCTAATTTCCTCCCAGATTTGTGTTAATGATTGCATGCCTCTCATTGATCGAATTACTTCTAGATTGAACTCTTGGGCCACTCTTTTGCTATCGCTTACAGGTAGAGTAATGCTTATCAGGTCGGTTGTGCATGCCATTGAAGCCTTCTGGGGTAATCATTTCCTCTTGCCTGCCTCCATCCATCATACCATCCAATCTATGCTTACCAGATTCTTATGGAAAGGTAACATTAACCATAAAGGTGGTGCAAAGGTTGCTTGGACTTCTATTTGTCTCCCTAGGGAACAAGGGGGCTTGGACCTCAAAAACATGATTGATTGGAACCGTGCTCAAATCATCCATCACCTGATCAAAGTGCTAACTAAATCCAGCTCTCCTTAGGCTAGGTGGGTGAATGCGACAGTGTTGAAGAACAAATCCTTTTGGACCTTGAAAATCCCAACAGATTGCTCCTGGATTTGGAGGAAAGTTTTGAAATTACAAAGGGTTGCTCTCTAGTTTATCACCTATTCTATTGGCTCGGGAAATGATATTTCTTTATGGTTTGATCCCTGGTGGGGGCGTTTGCCTAGCTGACTCTTATACCTCTACTATCCTCTCTCAGTGTGGATTGCATCATAGTGCTATGCTGAGTAATGTTATTCACTTGGATGCTTGGAGGCTCCCGAGGCCAAATTTCAAGCATCACCACTTGGATCCTTTGCTTGTTCATTGGATCTAGACTTTCGACTACCCAGACATTGCTCCTAATAGGACAGATTCTATGCTTTGGGATGGCTTCGATGCAATCAAGATTAAGACTTGGCATATTTGGAATTCTATCAGAAACAGGGGTGATCTTGTGCCGTGGTCTAAAGCAGTATGGCATCACTTTCGTTTTGCTCGATATGCCCACCACCAGTGGCTCATATGTCATGGAAGACTCAACACTTTGTCTAGATTGCACAGGTTTGGCATTGTTGACTCTCAGCAGTGCTTTCTCTGTATTGGTGGTAGGGAGACAATCTCGCACCTTTTTGTTCATTGCACTTATAGTAAATGGATTTTGTCTCGGATTCTTGCTATGCTAGGCCTCTCGATTGCTGGAGACACTTGGCTATCTCTGCTTAACTCTTTGATTGATCTCCAGGACTCTTCCAGGAGCGTCCTTGCCTTGTGCATGGTTCAAATATTCTGCTATCATATTTGGAGGGAGCGTAATACGCGCGCGCACAATAAGGGAGTCTTTGGTCCATCTAAGCTCTTGCATGGGATTCCGGTTGACTTGGTGGCTAGGCTGCAAAGTTCAGTTTGGTTTAACAACCTAGCTTGTAATAGGCCTGATTTACATACCTGTATATCTTGTATTGCTCTATAGCTTGTAGCTTATTTTTTGTTGTTGTTTGCTTTTTGGCTTTCTATCTCCAATCTTTCGCTTTAGATTGGCTATAGATAGCTCCCTCTCTATGGCCTGTCATAGAGCATAGGGTAGATCCCTGTTGATCCCTGGTCCTTTGTTGATATATACTTAATTTAGCAAAAAAAATCATGTTTCTCGAAAATACAGGTTTTATCCGTTCACCGAACGAAAATAGTATCGTAAAATTTGCGTCTGGAATCGCAGAGGTAAAACCGTACTCCGGATCGAAAAAGTCAAAATACGGAAAATGCTCGGAATAATCAAATTTGGTTAGAAAGGAGTTTTTACGAGACTTCCGGGTTGTAAAAAATATAAAAAACAATTGAATTTGGACGATTCCCGTTTATTCAAAATAATTTATAATTAATCTGAAAAATAATTTATCAAATCTATAAATGCTTTATAAAATCATATAAGCACATATAAATCACTAGAAAAATATCAAAATTATCTATACTTTATTTTAGACATATAAAAATTAAATTTCTCAAATTTTATCACATATAGGAATCAAACACATATACCAACTAACACATAATTCACCAACAATTCACATAATAATCACATAATATTTACTTATTGACAAAAATATTTACACGTCATATCCTGGATATTACATCAAACTTTAGAGAATAATAGATTCAAGAGTGAAAACTCTGAGTTAAAGAAAATGAATTATCACCAAAAAATTGAGTTGCTTTCCATGCTAGAAATTCAAAAAGAAAGAGATAATGTTGTTTATGTTAAAGAGAAACAGTTAGAAAAGCATGCTTATCTAGAACAGGAGTTAGCTAAAGAAAGAAAAGTTATTAAACTTTGGACTAACTTAGAAAGACAACTCAGGAAATTTTAAAGAATGGTTGTTGGGATCAGGATTAGGATATACAAATAGATCTAATTCTGATAATAAGATTGGAAAAGAAACTAAGAAGGTTAAACCAATAAATACTGATAATAAGGTTAAACTAAACAAAGTTTAGTTTAAGCCCATCAAGTTTAATTCAAGTGTTGATGTTGTTAAGTCAGTTTATGAGGTAGGTTCAACCTCAGCACCTAAATCAAACTTAAATACTGATAAGAGTGAACAAGTTCACAAAAGATCAGTAAATATTGGTGTAATGACTCGGAAAACAGCTTAAACAAAAGCTGAAAGATTTACACATGAAAGAAAAGGAGAAAAAGTTTAGGAAAAACAGGAATAGTAAAGTAGGTGTTAATGAAAATGGTACTTATAAAACTTTTCACAATGCTCCTAGAAAAACATGCTTGAACTGTGATAATACTAATCTGTTCGGTTAAATTCTTTCAAATATTTTGCGGATATACAATTTAGTGTTCGGTTAGTGGTTCTGTGTTCTTGAGGTGAATAGTGCTTGGGAATATAAAATGAGGAACACAAGATATTCGGGGAAATATATATTCATATATAAATCCGCGAGGGGTGTTGCTACACTCCGGTAAATAAATTAACTGGCTACAATCTAAGAACAACAAAGTTCCTAGCTTCTACAAAGATCAAGAAATTAAATCCTATACAATGATCTAGCTTTTGTTTGTCTAAGGATTTAAATACCGGGTAACATTTATAATGCCCCTATGAATATACAAGAGTTAAACCGGGCATTATAACGTTACTCCGGTTAGAAGTTAAACGGATATTCAAGGTGTCAGAGCTTCTCTGTAAATCTTTGCTTCTTGTTTTATCAGCTCTCATTTTTTTGTTGGAGAAGAAGATAAACAAATCTACTGAATTACTTCTATTGCTTGAGTGTAGACTTATATCAATGAAAGTGTGTGGCTGAAATTGAACCACGCAAATTAATTGAATGTTCAACAAAGTTGTGGCTGAGGAGTAAGCTGCGATCAGGTATTCATTTGTAACATGCGACCAAGGAGGGGGAGCTTTTGAACTTAGTTTATTTTCACAAGCTCCAACCGGCAACCAGTAGGGGAGTACTTGGTTTATCTATATACTTCCTAACCTTCGACTAGGTGAGTATTAGTACAAACAATTGTACTTAGTTTTTTTTGCATGTGGTAAACCAACCTGAGCCAGTATAAGTATGCCAGCATTGGAATGCCGCCATGTGAAGCTTTGTATGGACGTAAGTGTAGATCACCATTGTATTGGGATGAAGTAGGAGAGAAGAAAGTGTTAGGCCCCGAGTTGGTTCAGCAAACCAGAGATGGATTGGCGTTGATTCGGAAAAGGCTAGAAGCAGCCCAGGATAGGCAGAGAAAGAATGCAGACTTGCATAGAAAGAATATGAACTTCGAGATAGGAGTATTGGTGTTACTAAAGGTATCACCTTGGAAAGGGTTAGTGTGATTTGGTCAGAAAGGTAAACTTAGTCCCAGATTTATAGGACCATTTGAGGTTTTGAAGAAAGTAGGGAAAATTGCCTACGAGATAACGTTACCGCCACAGATGCAGCATATCCATAATGTGTTCCACGTATCCATGTTGAAGCCCTATATTCCTGATTTGAATCAAGTTATAGAGTACGAACCCATTGAGCTTCAGCCAGATTTGTCCTACGTAGAACAGCCAATCCAAATCCTACGTCGTAAAGACCGAGTCCTTAGGAATAAGTCGATCCCCATAGTGAGAGTCCTTTGGAGAAATCCTAGAGTAAAAGAGTCTACTTGGGAATTAGAGTCAGACATGCTTGATAAATATCCTCATTTGTTTAGCTAAGTCAGATTCTGAGAACGGAATCTTTTTAAGGGGGAAAGTGTAAGTCATATGTCATAGACCTATTTGTATATTCGAGGATTCAACTCAACTCAAATAAGAATGTAATAAGTAAATAGTGGATCGACCGTCAAAGAGATCTCGCAAAGTAATATCTGTCAAAGGATTCAGAGACAAGGTTCATCTACAGACTTGAGGAGTTAATTCACTGGAAGAAGTTCAAGAAGTTGATCATGCCTCAGTGATATAAATCAAGATCGTGGATTTAATCAAGTGACAGAGATCTCATCAGAGTATCAATAAATTACAAGAATTTAATCTGAAGAAAATCAAAGTGTCAGAGTCAAGACATGAAGAAACGTCACGGAAGTTAGTCACTCATGAACCAGACAGTACATCGAGTGTCAACGTTGAAGTGGTGGAATTGATTCATAATTTTCAGTGATTTTCAGAAGATTTACAGAAGAATGGTTGCTGCTCAAGACTAGAATTAATTCTCTATTAATTAATTGAGTCATCTAATTTAATTAAGAAAATAAATTATATCTGCGAAGAATAATTTATTTATTAATTGAATTAATTGATTAATTAATTCTGATTTAATTCTAGGAATTTTAGGAATTTTCAGAAGTTTAATTGGATTAAATTCAAGCATTAAATCAGCAAGACAATTGAAAATGAACTAGCATGACAATCAGGATTGTCATACCGATTGTCATGCTAGGCCATTGTCAATTGTCTCACCGAAAGTCACTCTAGGAGGATGATTGTCTTGCTAGTTCATTCTGATTGTCTTGCTAGTTCATTCAGATTGTCTTGCTAGTTCATTCAATTGTCCTACCGAAAGTCATACAAGCTATAGGATTGTCATGCCAATTCAATTCTATTGTTGTGCTGATTTAAAAAGAAGCAGAAGACTTTTCTTTCAATAATCTCAATCAAATACAAGAACAAAAGAAAGCAGCCGCCTCTGAAAAATATCATTCTTCATCTGCAGAAATTCAAGATCAATTTCTAGTTTGTTAATGTTAAATCCAAACCACTAGAATTATTTATCTTGTTCTTGTGTAACAATCTAGCGGATCAAAATCCCTAGAACTTAATCTCAAATTGCGTTTAGCATTTGAATCTTTTTATTATAAAAATAGAAAAAGTTCATGTCGAATTTATTCTAGATTTGTGATAATTAATTTGAGATTAATTCCTTGTAATCGATACAGTTGTTGTAACACCTTTCAAGTTTAATAATATTTTTATTTAACTTGAATTTTGTTTCACATTTTTTATTCCGCATTTAATTCGATTATTCGGTACTGTTTGTATTCAACCCCCCCTTCTACAAACACATTGGGACCCAACAATTGGTATCAGAGCCTTCTGATTAACGAACAAATCAAGATCCTAGACTTTTGTGATTTTTCAACTCCTTGAATTTTTATTTATTCAAAAATTCATAATGACTTCACATAAAGTTGGAACCGTTAAAATTCCACAATTTGATAAAGAGAATTATATCATGTGGAAGAAGAAGATGCTATTATTTTTACAAGTTGCAAATCCCAAATATTCAAACTTGTTAAAGAAGGGTATAAAAACTCCGATGGTTATTGAACCGGAGGTAATAATAGATGGTGTGGTGACTACTGAAGCTAGAACCTATCCAAAAGAGCCTGAAGATTTTACTCCTGCTGAGAAGGAAGAAGCCTCCTTGGATGCCAGTCTTCAATTAATATTAATTGATTCCCTTGATCCCTTGATGAACAGACATGTGATGAACTGTAAAAATTCCAAACACATGTGGGAAACTATTGAGGTGATTAATGAAGGCACAGAGGAAGTTAGGGAGAACAAGTTGGAAATCCTAACCTCTGAATATGAACATTTCAAATCAAATCCAGGAGAAGGAATTACTGAAGTGTTTGAGAGGTACAATGCGTTGATCAACAACCTGAACATCAATGGAAAGTATTATTCAATCAGGGAGGTCAACAAAAAGTTCCTTTTAACACTGCCAGCTCATCTTGAACATAGAATCACTGCCATTAGAGAAGCTAGAGATCTGAGTGAGATTTCTTTGGACAGGCTCTATGGAGTGTTAAAAACTTATGAGTTGGAGCAGATTCAACAGAAGGAAGTCTACGGGAAGGATAGAATGGTCAGCACATCTACTGCACTTGTAGCTGAAGGTCAACAACAACAACAATCTCAACAATTGGAAAGAATGGTACAGTTTTCCAAGGCTGAGGAAAATGAGTTAGTAGCAGAATATGATCCTCCTACTACAAATCAATCAAGTGATGATTTTTATTCCTTGGAAGAGCTGGAGCAATTGGAAGACGAGTCAATGGCCCAAATTGTCAAGAGATTCTCCCATGTCAGATTCAAGAGGAATCCCAAGCTGAAGTACAAGTCCAACTACAACAAATTCCAGAAAGGTGGATCTTCATCCTCTAACACCAGCAGTGGTGGATACCAAACAGGGATGGTTGATCGGGGCACCATTAGATGCTATAACTGCAATGAGTTGGGACACTTTGCCACAGAATGTAGGAAGCCAAAGCAAGTAAGAAAGAACTCTGAAAGGGCTTATCTGGCAAAGGGAAGAAGCTGGGATGATACTGACAGTGAAGATGAAGATGAAGGAAATCTTGCTCTTATGGCTATTGATGGAAAAGCTTCATCGTCAAGAATAGAGGTAAAACTTTCTGATGCTGAAATGGTTTATCATCTAAGAGGTAACTTAGATTGTGCACGTCGTGATAATGAACTGTTAAGTTTACAGATCACAGACCTTGAGAAAGAGGTCAATGAATTAAGACTTGTGCACATTAATCAAGACAAATTAAAAGAACAGGTATCTTTTCTAGAGAATAGAGTTGACTGTTATAGAAAACTCGAAACTATTCTCAAAGACAAGATCACCGGTCTTGAGACTAAGGTTAGAGCCTACTTCAATTCTTGTTCGAAGGCTAAAGAGTTCTACAGTAAGCAAGCTGTTAATCAAACATCTGGAATAGGTTATGATTACAATGCTGCTATTGGAGAATTAGGCATAAACTCCCCTCCCCATGTCTGTGCTAAAGGGAGGGAAGTACCACATGTGCTTAAGGGTGTTGATGAACCCCTCTATAAAGCATCAATTGCTGAACCATTTGATGCGACCTCTTCTGTTATTCAAGAAGAAATACGTGCTGAGGATCATGCTTATGAGAAGATTGTTTCCAAGTCAAGTGAGTCGAAAGTTCCAGTCAAAGTTGTGAAAGCAACTGAGACTAACTCAGACACACATGAGTTGGATAACAATAATGCCATGTCTACCATGCATAAATTGCCTGCTGTTAATCACTCTCATAAAGCATGTGGTGTTGCTAATTGTATGTCTTGTGCTTTTAATATGATGTATGCTTATTTTAATGGTAAGCATGTGTCTAATGATAAGACTACTCCTCGTCAGCATGTGAATAACAAGAAGCATGATAGGTCTAAGACTGCTAGTCCTTCCAAGGCTAGAAAGGAGACATTTGTGCCTAAGCTTAAACAGAAATTTGTTAAGGCTGTTTACAAGGTCAAATGTTCAGTCATTGAGAATGTTGAGACCATTAAAATTAAAAATGTTGTTTTGTCTGACAAAGGACAGTTCTACAAGTATGCCGGGCCCAACCAAGTTTGGGTTCCGAAGAAGGTCTAATCCATTTGAAGTGCAGGGCAGTATACAGGTGTAACCGGTAGTGTGGATTCTTGACAAGTGGATCATCAAGACATATGACCGGAGATAGAGCCCTGCTATCAAATGTGGTTGAGAAAGCTGGCCCCATGGTTACCTTTGGAGATAACAGCAAAGGTTTATCCGAGGGATATGGCTGTTTGCAAGCTGGGAATGTTATCATTTTAATTTTGTATATTGTGCTAGGTTATTATCAGGAAGCAGTATCCAACATATAGCACCAGTGACGAGACTTGAGAATATTACGACATATCAGGCACCTGCTGCACATTACACTTGGAATTGAACTCTAGTAAGATGTGTACAAGTGTACTCCTGGTTGGTGAGTCAAAAGAGGAAGTCAGTGCACCACAGTTCATGGACTTTGCAGCTGCAGATCTATTGGACTATGCAATCTCTTCTTCACAATCTCACTTCAGGTTGGTATGAACTAGTATACTGCTCAAGCAATCGTCAAGGACATGGTATGGCACTCTAACAGAAGTTATAATTTTATATGAATAAGTAGAGTCGTCATATTAATAACTATCTTATCACTAAGCACAATCATATTGTTTTATATGTGCAGTGGTATATTGTTTATGCAACATAACAATTAGTATCTAAAGTACTTGACAAGTATCGGTCAATGATATGTTGTTAACATTATGTTGCAGATATTTGTAAGCTTTTGATATGAATGAGAATTACTTAGACTTTACCCTAAGTGATCAATGTTTTATCAAAAACTCATTCATATTGAAAAACAAAATCAAACTTCTTTCTACATTAGTGATTTCTTATTTCATGTAAAATCTTTTGAAATCACTATTGTAAATCATTTTCTCTCTATTACCATATGTTCTGTGTTACAGGTTCATTCTCCAATGACTTTCTTTCATTGACAGTCATGAGGTTGAAAACCCACAACGTCTATCCCAGACTGTAAAGACAAACACAAAAACAGAACCAACCAACACTCTCTTACCACTAAAAGTAGTATGAATGAGCGTGAGGGAGATAGTGCCTAGTGCACCACATAAGGAAGGTTCTGTAGTCAACCCAGTAGCTCTGTCTCCTACATAGATGAGAAGTATTTAAACCGAGACAACTGCTATCCCCCATACATCTTCTCAAAAAGATGTAATGGCTGAAAAGGCACAAAAACAGTTACTAGATTCATTCTCTCAACAGGGTGAGTCTATTGAATTTTGCCTGTCGGCCAAGGTATCCGATGTAGTGTCACCACTTCAAACATAAACAATTCTTGATGCACAAGGAGAGGTTACACACATAAAGGATGAGTTGACGGAAACAAGAGTTTCGACCATTTTAAGGTCAGATTCGATTGTTCAAGGTTCGTTAGTGGACCAATTGCCTTTACAGGTGTTAGGAGAGGATACTGATCCAAAAGCCATATGTCAGTGGTCAGTGTCTACCTCCCCAGGCTTAAATCCCCTGGATGCATCTGCGGATAGTGGATCTGACATAGGTACAGATCGGCAACTTGTTGACAATGATTCAGATATTACCTGATGAGTCACAAGGAAGTGTCTTCACAGACATTAGAAGGGAACTTTGATCTTTATGCTAAATTCTTTGGATCATTGTTTACCCTCCCAGAATTCAAATCTGGAACCCTAAAAGGGAAACTAGCAACTTGTAAATTATGACTCAGATTCATCTGACGAGTTTAACAAGGATGGGGATTTGTGAACTCCCATTGCACCACCTGTGACCTCCTTTAAGGATGGCTAAGGTGATTTTCCTTGCAGGTACAGCTGGATTATGGAGCTATGAGAGAAGAGTGATACACTTGTGAGAATGAGTGTAAACACGAGTGGAGAGAAGAGTGAAACACATGTGAGGTACACTAAACAGAATCACACACTCACAGTGAGGTAGAAAGAGAAACTACTTGTTATTTCTTTTCCAACCAAGTGAAATATGAGAACTCCTTCAGACGACGGCATACATTCCTTCTTTAAGGGGGAGATAGAAGCTTAAGTAATAGTTTGGAGGATTCCTCAACTAAGGGGGAGAAATAGCAGGGAGGAAGAAAAAGATCCTACTTGTACACTACACCACACCATTGTTGTTTCTAACTACGGATCCTATTGTACGGGAGAGGTGGTAAACACAAGGTGATTTTCTGATAAGGGAAGAAGCTGTTAGGGGAGTACCATTGGTTTTTATCTGCGGATCCTATTGTACGGGAGAGGTGGTAAAACGAAGGTGATCTTCTTTAATCAGTTGATTCTCATAGGGGGAGAAGCAAGAGATATGGGCTTCTCAACAGGAAATGTGGTTGTACAAATGAAGATGGAACTACTTGAAGATATGTTCAGTCTAGAGGAACATCTACTTGGAATCTGGAAAATGTTAAATCTCATCCAGAAATTTTCTGCTATTTACTTTGCATGTATGTTTATATCTTTTTCTTATTTGTTAGTTGAGTTATCCTCTAGGTATTTGTGTGTTATTGTCTAACAAACAAATAGGGGGAGATTGTAAGTCATATGTCATAGACCTATTTGTATATTCGAGGATTCAACTCAACTCAAATAAGAATGTAATAAGTAAATAGTGGATCGACCGTCAAAGAGATCTCGCAAAGTAATATCTGTCAAAGGATTCAGAGACAAGGTTCATCTATAGACTTGAGGAGTTAATTCACTGGAAGAAGTTCAAGAAGTTGATCATGCCTCAGTGATATAAATCAAGATCGTGGATTTAATCAAGTGACAGAGATCTCATCAGAGTATCAATAAATTACAAGAATTTAATCTGAAGAAAATCAAAGTGTCAGAGTCAAGACATGAAGAAACGTCACGGAAGTTAGTCACTCATGAACCAGACAGTACATCGAGTGTCAACGTTGAAGTGGTGGAATTGATTCATAATTTTCAGTGATTTTCAGAAGATTTACAGAAGAATGGTTGCTGCTCAAGACTAGAATTAATTCTCTATTAATTAATTGAGTCATCTAATTTAATTAAGAAAATAAATTATATCTGCGAAGAATAATTTATTTATTAATTGAATTAATTGATTAATTAATTCTGATTTAATTCTAGGAATTTTAGGAATTTTCAGAAGTTTAATTGGATTAAATTCAAGCATTAAATCAGCAAGACAATTGAAAATGAACTAGCATGACAATCAGGATTGTCATACCGATTGTCATGCTAGGCCATTGTCAATTGTCTCACCGAAAGTCACTCTAGGAGGATGATTGTCTTGCTAGTTCATTCTGATTGTCTTGCTAGTTCATTCAGATTGTCTTGCTAGTTCATTCAATTGTCCTACCGAAAGTCATACAAGCTATAGGATTGTCATGCCAATTCAATTCTATTGTTGTGCTGATTTAAAAAGAAGCAGAAGACTTTTCTTTCAATAATCTCAATCAAATACAAGAACAAAAGAAAGCAGCCGCCTCTGAAAAATATCATTCTTCATCTGCAGAAATTCAAGATCAATTTCTAGTTTGTTAATGTTAAATCCAAACCACTAGAATTATTTATCTTGTTCTTGTGTAACAATCTAGCGGATCAAAATCCCTAGAACTTAATCTCAAATTGCGTTCAGCATTTGAATCTTTTTATTACAAAAATAGAAAAAGTTCATGTCGAATTTATTCTAGATTTGTGATAATTAATTTGAGATTAATTCCTTGTAATCGATACAGTTGTTGTAACACCTTTCAAGTTTAATAATATTTTTATTTAACTTGAATTTTGTTTCACATTTTTTATTCCGCATTTAATTCGATTATTCGGTACTGTTTGTATTCAACCCCCCCTTCTACAAACACATTGGGACCCAACAGAAAGGATATAACGACTCGTATATTTTCTATTATTTTAAAGTGTAATAATTGAATAATTAATTAAATAAAATATGTGTATTGGTTTTGGCAGCGGTGTGTTATTTTTATTATTTGCCTGTAATCTATTGGTATATAGGTTGGATTGTGTGATTTATTATTGAGTTTTATGGTTCTGTCTCGTTTTTAAAAAGTGATTTTATTACAGTTTTCCATAAATATTTGGATTGTCTCTAAAATTGGTTTTATAATTTTATAATTTCAATAATTTTTGTTAGGATTTTATAAAATTGAGAAATCAATATTTCACTAATTATTTCTCTTTATATGATTTTCTGACTGGATTTACTTGTAAAATCTATATTTAATTCTAGAATTCTTCAAAAATCACGAAACTCATATTTTATTAAGTTTATAATATTCTGAGAATTTTAAAATTATTTTGGAAATTTTTGGGATTGATTTCACCCGCGCGTTGATTCGTTTAATTGCTAAAAAGTGGGTATAAATTGCACTTTAATTTTTTTTTTAAATTACGAAATTTACATTTTCATTAACTCCAGGATATTTATAGCATTTTGAGACCAATTTCGTGATTTTATGAAATTGTTTTAAAATTTCACTCGGTTCGATAATTGCGAAATTCGGGTCCCTGGGTACTGTTCGGACATGTGTCGAATTCATATACAAATGAATTGACACATATCCTTTTAATTGTGATACGTGTCGTGCAGCTAAAAGAAGAGAAAAAAATAAAAATAAATAACCCCCATGTTCATTGTCTTCCTCCCTCGACCTCTCTCTCTCTCTCTCTCTCTCTCTCTCTCTCTCTCTCTCTCTCTCTCTCTCTCTCTCTCTCTCTCTCTCTCTCTCTCTCTCTCTCTCTCTCTCTCTCTTCTCTGCGTTTTCTCTCTTCCTTCCCTGTGGCTTTCCCGTTTCTCCTTCCCTGTTGATTTTGTTCTCCGTCGCTCTTATTTTCTAGCCCTTTTTCCGCTTAGCCGCCGCTCGATTCTAGCTTGGTTGGTTCAATTTTGTGCTGTTAATTGGGTATATGCATATATCTGTGTATATATATGTGTACCTGTGTGTGTGATTGTGTGTGTGACTGTGTATATGTGTGGCGCCTGGTGGCGCGTGTGTGCAGTGCGTAGGCGCGTGTGACTGTGCTTGTGTGGTTGCTGTTGATGGTGTTGTGGTTCGAATATTTTTGGAATTAATTTTATTAATTTTTTTTTTGCAGGATAATTATTTTGAATAATATTCATAATATGAATATTTCGTGCGAAAAATATTTCTAATAATCGGTGAAGTTCACGTTGGAAACCTGAGAATTTATCGGGTACCCGCGAAATTTTGCGGTCGTCCGCGATGACTTTCTACGAGCGGACGGTGGACCGTGATGATTGTTATGTGAGTCCTAAATTTTATAAATAAATAAAATAATAAACCTGTTTTGGGGAAAAGTAACTTCAAAAAGGGTACCTATCTCGAGTGAAAATGATTTGCGAACAAGATTTTTATGTGTGATGTTAAAACGAATGGTTTTGAAATGAGATAGGTACAAGTGTTTTGAAAACTGGATAAAACGATCAGGTATGGGATACATAGGGGCCAGAGTAGGCCTATTGAGGTGGCGCGAGAGACTAATTCGGTTGCGTGCAATTCATAACCGATTAGTCCAGCAGGTCAGAGACCTAGCTAGTCTCTGAGTTCCGGAACAGGTAAATGGGATGGCAGTTAAGGCCGTCTGGTGTTGATAGCCTAAATAGCTGTCTTCACATATCCGTTACGTATCTGATTTGGCTTTGTGATTCCCGTGAGGGAATAAGTAATTGATACAGTGGTTTTATAAATGTGAATAGCATGCTAAAATTGGACTCTGGTACTTACACAACACACTACTATGTTTGTTTTGTTAAAAGCATGCTAGTCGGTGATATCCAGTTATCTCATCTTTTCTTTATATACTATTGTTCAAAATGGTTTACAGATTCCGAGTTTCTTGTTGATTATAGTTCTGTTCCTATAACTGTTTACATTACTGTTTTTATCTTGATATTCATATGTTGGTACTGCTGAGCGATTATGCTCACCCTTGTAACCTATTATATATATATATATATCGTAGATGGTTAAAAGATCAATCAGACCTTGGCTGAACCGTGTCTCAGCCCCTTCAGGACCCGGCTCCTCAGAAGTAGTTAGTATCAGACCACATGCGATCTGATGAGTTGCTGAATAAGTTAGTTTGTGTCAGACTTTTGAATAAATGGTTTGTAATAATGTGTAGCCTGAATCATACTTGAACCAGGATCGGATCTTGGTCGGGGTCGAGTTAGTATATATTATTAATGAAATTGTAGTTTATATTTCTATTAGCTGTGTTTGGTGATATCAACTCCTGACCCCCGGGGTTGAGGCTGTCACAGTTGGTATCAGAGCTACAGGTTCAGATCCCTGATTCAGGTTAGGGATTGTGTCGAATAATTATAGAACTGTGTCTTAAGGTGAGTCAACAACTCATATAGAGGAGCAAACCCTTAGAGTCAGTCGAGGGTTCTAACGGCGTTACCCTTGCATCTATTAATGTTTTGATAGAACTTCCTTGACCATGTTGTGTCTATCCTGTATATTTATCCTATTGGCAGTGGCCTATTGTGATCTCTAGTTCTCCATCCGGGGAGAACCCATCAAATTCGGATAGTTCTGACTCCGAGATGACCATGGACGTTATAGCTTAGGTGACTCCTTTGCCTCCCCCACCAGTTCCTTCATTTGTACCGAGGGATATCCCTAGACCTAGTGTATGTCCTCGCTGGGTACGTAGGTTTGTGTCTGCTGTTAGGGACTTTTCTTCCGGTTGTGGTCCTAGTTCTTCCTCTTCGAGACCTCCGGTTCCTCCATTTTCCCCTAGTGGTACCTCTTCCCCGATTCCTTACCATGTTCACCAAGCGGTGAATAGATCTTTCATTAGAGAGCAGAGCCCGGGGCTGGCTGCACAACTTGACCAGATACCAGTTGGACCTTTCCAGGGAATCCCTTCCCCTTCCCTTGAGGTGCAGGCCCGTATGCGATCTTTGACCCAGACTGTTGTTGAGAGGGCTAGATCCATTGACCGTTTTATTAGCTCAAAGCTCAGAGCCATTCAGTACCAGGACCTGGTGAACTGATTGGTGTTTGAGTTAGGTTCTATTGGTGGGAGTCTACGCGAGCCTTAGAAGGAGAAGGTCCTATTTCCTGGACCCGATTTACAGAATTGTTCTTGGAGAAATACTTCCCGGACTATCTCCAGAGTCAGATGGAGATGGAGTTTTTGGAATTGAAGCAAGGAGACAAGAGTGTCACAGAGTATGAAGCAAAGTTTACGGAGTTGCCCCGTATAGCACCAGAGTATATGAGTCTGGAAGATCAATGAGTGAAGCGATTTCAACAAAGGTTGAAGCCAGAGATAAGGAGTGGAGTTGTAGCCTTACAACTCAAGATGTATACTTCAATAGTTCAGGCTGCCTTAGTGATAGAAAGTGACCAGAGGTTAGCTGCTAAGGAGCAGGGTGAGAAGAAAAGGAAGTTTGAAGGTGGACCTGATAGGTCAGAATCAGGAGGAGTAAGTCAGAAGTTTCAGCACCGGTTTGGAATGAATATGGATAGAAATTTTAGGAGACAGAATTTCCCTTAGGCTAGGCCCAGTACCACTTCAGTTAGTTCTACCCCGACAAGGTTTAGCAAGCCAGTAATCGACTGTAAGACATGCGGAAAGAAGCACAGTGGTCAGTGCAGAAAAAATGTCAATTGTTTTAAGTGTGGCCAGAAGGGTCATTATTCCATGAAGTGCAAGTCTAAGACCCAGGGAGTAACCTATTTTAGTTGTGGCAAAGTGGGGTATATTTCTAGAAATTGCAGATCAGTAACCCAGGTAGTATTGGAAGAAGTGTGTCCCAAGGACCAGCAACAAGTATTGCTACAACTAAAACCTTTAAAATGTCCAAGAAATCTCTGGCTCAGGATTTCGATGTGGTTGCAGGTACACTCTCTCTTAATTTCATACCTGTTTACATTTTATTTGATTCGAGAGCGTCCAAATCTTTTATATCTATGAACTGTATGAATAAAATACAATTGATGTTAGAAGACTTAGATGGACCTTTGACCATAGAGGTGGCTAATAAGGATAAAGTGCCCGTAAGTCAATTCTGTCCTAAGTGCTCTATAGAAATTTCAGGATATACTTTCCCTGCCGACCTATTACCTTTTGAGTTAGGATAATTCGATGTTATTCTAGGCATGGATTGGTTGTCTCTGTATAAGGCAAATATTGACTGCAAGAAAAAGAGAGTTGTTATGTATACCACAGATAATAAAAGAATTAGTTATCAAGGACAGAGGCAGGACAAGAAGTTCCTTTTAGTATTACAAGCAAAGAAATTGTTGCGGCAAGGGTGTGAAGCATATTTGGCTCATGTGGTGGATACGAAGAAAGAGACCCATACCTTGGATGAGATTCCTATAGTAAGAGAATTTCCCGACGTCTTCCCAGAGGAATTGCCAGGATTACCACCTGACCGAGAGATAGAGTTCTCCATTGATTTGATACCCGGAGCCGAACTAGTTTCCAAAGCTCCATATCGAATGGCTCTAGTAGAAATGAAATAATTGGCCAATCAATTTCAGGAACTATTAGATAAGAGAGTTATTCGACCTAGTATTTCTCCGGGGGGAGCTCCACTATTATTCGTAAAGAAGAAGGATAGAAGTATGCGGTTATGCATTGACTATAGGGAGTTGAACAAGTTGACAATAAAGAATAAGTATCCTTTGCCACGCATCGATGATCTGTTTGATCAGCTTAAGGGGGCATATTATTTTTTAAAGATTGACATAAGGTCTATCTACCACCAACTGAAGATAAAGCCCAAAAATATTCCCAAGACTGCATTCAAAACAAGGTATGGCCATTATGAGTTCTTAGTGATGTCGTTTGGATTGGCTAATGTGCCAGCGGTTTTAATGGAATTAATGAACTGGGTGTATAAGGAGTACTTGGATAAGTTTGTTATTGTATTTATTAATGACATCCTCATCTACTCAAAGACTCCAGAAGATCACGCAACGCATCTACGGATTGCCCTTCAGAGGTTAAGAGAAAAGCAAATATATGCAAAGTTCTCCAAGTGTGAGTTTTGATTGACAGAGGTACAGTTTCTTGGACATGTGGTGAGTAAGGAAGGTATCAAGGTAGACCCTGTAAAGATTGAAGCAGTATCCAAGTGGGAGCAACCGAAGACTCCAACGTAAATCAGAAGTTTTCTTGGACTAGCAGGTTATTACAGAAGGTTTGTAAAGGATTTCTCTAAGATCGTGTCCCCATTAACCAAGTTAACCCGAAAGAATGAGAAGTTCATTTGAACGAAAAAGTGTGAAGAAAGTTTCCAGGAATTGAAAAGAAGGTTATTGACAGCTCCAGTACTAGCATTGCCAGATGAGACGGGAAACTTTGTGATTTATAGCGATGCTTCTTTGAAAGGTTTAGATTGTGTATTGATGCAACACGATAAAGTTATCGCCTATGCCTCCAGATAACTAAAGCCTCACGAGCAGAAGTATCCAGTCCATGATCTTGAGTTGGCAACTATAGTATTTGCCTTAAAATTGTGGAGACATTACTTGTATGGAGAGAAGTGCGATATTTACACGGATCATAAGAGCCTGAAGTACATATTCACGCAGAAGGATTTGAACATGAGACAGAGAAGGTGGTTGGAATTGATCAAGGACTACGATTGTTCAATTAATTATCACCCAGTCAAAGCCAATATAGTGGCTGATGCCTTGACCAGAAAAGAGAAGTTGAATATGGTTCAGATTGTGGACGAACTAACACGAGACTTGGAAAAGATCAAAAGGTGTCAAGAAGGAGTTATGGAACAAGAATTGGACGCGTTTACAGGAGAAGAATTGTGTACCCAAAAGGATAACCAAGGTTTTTTTAGATTTTCTTCTAGAATTTGGATTCCTAATGTAACGAAACTGAAGAATGAAGTGTTACACGAAGCACACAACTCTCAATTTTCTATCCACCCTGGTAGCACTAAAATGTACCAAGACTTGAAGAAAAACTTCTGGTGGCCAGGAATGAAGAAGGATATTGCCAATCGGGTTAGAAAGTGTCACATATATCAGACGGTAAAAGCAGAACATCAACGGCCAAGTGGATTTTTACAACCTTTGGAGATTCCCCGGTGAAAGTTGGAAGAGATTGCAATGGATTTTGTGGTGGGATTGCCAAAGACGAGAGCTAATCACGACGCTATTTGGGTAATCATTGACAGATTGACAAAGTAAACGCATTTCCTTCCAATCAACAAAAAGTATTCTTTGGAAAAGTTATTTAAGTTGTATTTAAATGAGATAGTAACCAAACATGGAGTTCCTTTGTCCATTGTGTCCGATCTAAACCCGAGATTCAATTTCAGGTTTTGGACCAAATTCCAAGAGTGTTTAGGAACTAAATTGAATATGAGCACCGCCTATCATCCTCAGACAGACGGTCAAAGTGAAAGAACAATCCAGACCATTGAAGATATGCTAAGAGTTTGTGTTTTAGATTTTAAAGGAAATTAGGACGAACACTTACCTTTGATTGAATTTTCGTAAAACAACAGCTACCATGCCAGCATTGGAATGCCGCCCTACGAAGCTTTGTATGGACGTAAGTGTAGATCATCATTGTATTGGGATGAAGTAGGAGAGAAGAAAGTGTTAGGCCCCGAGTTGGTTCAGCAAACCAGAGATGCAGTGGCATTGATTAGGAAAAGGCTAGAAGCAGCCCAGGATAGGCAGAGAAAGAATACAGACTTGCATAGAAAGGATATGAACTTCGAGATAGGAGTACTGGTATTACTAAAAATATCACCTTGGGAAGGGTTAGTACGATTTGGTTAGAAAGGTAAACTTAGCCCTAGATTTATAGGACCATTTGAGGTTTTGAAGAAAATAGGGAAAGTTGCCTATGAGATAGCGTTACCGCAACAGATGCAGCATATCCACAATATGTTCCACGTATCCAAGTTGAAGCCCTACATTCCTGATTCTAACCAAATTACAGAGTATGAACCCATTGATCTTCAGCCAGATTTGTCCTACGTAGAACAGCCAATCCAAATCCTATATCATAAAGAGCGAGTCCTAAGGAATAAGTCGATCCCCATAGTGAGAGTCCTTTAGAGAAATCCTAGAGTAGAAGAGTGTTATGGATAAAAAAACATGTATTTATTTATTACGTGTATTTAATGTTAGGGTTTGATAAGCTTCGAGCTTTAATGGCTGTACTTGTGTTTCGTGGCTTGAATCTGCCCTCACAAGATGCCTACGTACCTTGGTGTATGCCATGGATCAAGCCAAAACGTAGTTCTTGGTGATGCATGCCCTCGGGGCTATGGCAGCGAGAGCTAACCAAGGACGTAGTGACTTTCATGTCCTCCCAGAACTCAGTCTAAAACGTCGTTCCAGGTAATGGCCTCGTGGCTTGTAGGATGCCTTCTCGGCTTTGTGACGTGTGGAGCTCTTGTCCAAAACGTTCTGCTGAAGTTGAAGGGGTAAGACCCTTTATATAGACGTTAAGAGTCTAGGAATTATGGTAGAATTGGGTGACTTGATGGGCAAGTCTCCACCTTATATTGGACTTTGAAGTCCTAGAAAGCAGGAATTAGTTTCCTTCTGAATTTGGGTTGCTTCTAGGCTACTTCTTGTAGAAGTAGTTACTTATTTGAACATATTTATTAGGCTGTTTAATTAGCCCCTTTATTAATTACAAATTTAATAAATAGTTAGGGTTTTAGGCCTCATTAATTGGGCATTCCTCTTTCACCAAATCAGGTTTAATTAATACGATATTAACTCCGTAATTAGGGTTATTTTTATTCCTTATCATTTGCCTCCCAACTTCTGGGAAACACACTCGATGTTTCGTAGAAGTTAGGTTATCTCTTACCCTATCCAGGTTATCGTTTTTAGCGTAAAGTGTGGAGCGACCTACACATTTACAACGATTTGTCTTATCCGAGACTTCATGATATTTTCTAGAATTTTCATAATTTTCCATACTCATTTTCTTACCTTATTCCTAATTTTAGGAATTTTCTGGTATCTTCCCTTAATTTTCGGGGATTATCTCGTACTCACATGTATTTTTCTAAATTTTCAGGAATTTTTCCGTACCTTCAAGCATTTTCCATAAGTTTTCCTAATATTTTAGGAATTTTTCTACACCTCTCGGTATTTTTCCTAATATTTTAGGAATTGTTTCGTACCCCCGGGTATTTTTTATAATTTTTTTCTAATATTTTAGGAATTTTTTCGTACTTCCGGGTATTTTTCATAATTTTTCCTAATATTTTAGGAATTTTTCTATACCTCCGAGTATTTTTCATATTTTTCCTTATATTTTAGGAATTATTCCGCACCTCTGGGTATTTTTCCTAATATTTTAGGAATTTTTCCGTACCTCCTAGTATTTTTCATAATTTTTCCTAATATTTTAGGAATTATTCCGCACCTCTAGGTATTTTTCCTAATATTTTAGGAATTTTTCCGTACCTCCTGGTATTTTTTATAATTTTTCCTAATATTTTAGGAATTATTCCGCACCTCTAGGTATTTTTCCTAATATTTTAGGATTTTTTTCGTACCTCCGGGTATTTTTCACAATTTTTCCTAATATTTTAGGAATTATTCCGCACCTCCGGGTATTTTTCCTAATATTTTAGGAATTTTTTCATACCTCCCAGTATTTTTCATAATTTTTCTAATATTTTAGGAATTATTCCGCACCTCTGGGTATTTTTCCTAATATTTTAGGAATTTTTTCGTACCTCCGGGTATTTTTCACAATTAAATGTGTCAACTTTTAATCTCCACGAACCATCGTGCAAAGTTCGCAAAACTAGGGGTACTAAGTGGCAATTTGCCACCTTTCCCCCTAATTCGACCACAAGCCTGATCGACTTAGAGTCGATTCTTCCCTCCTGGTCGACTGGAAATCGAGCAGGTTTCTTATTACATATATATTTATTTTTTTATTCCTTTTCTTTCTTTTTCTTTTTCTTTTTATTCCATTCCTTTTTCTTTTTTTTTTCTTTTTCTTTCTTCCTCCTTTTTTTTCTTTTTCTTTCTTCCTCCTTTTTTTTCTCTCTTTCTATCTTTTTTTCTTTTTCTTTTTCTTTTTTCCTTTTTTTTTCTTTTTTTTCTCTTTCTTTCTTTCTTTCTTTTTTTCTTTCTTCTTTCCTTTTCTATTTTTTTTCTTTTTTCTTTTCTTTTTAAATATTATTAATAAATAATAATATTTAATTATTCAAATTTTTTTGAATAATATAGACCCCAAAATCAGGGGTGTCCAACCCGGATAAAATTTCACACGAATAAATTTCGATCCGAATTTTAATATTATTATTTCTAATAATATTTTTCTTCCTTCTATTTATTATTTGAATAATAAATATATTTTTTGTGGAGGGGTCTCATGCAACATGATTGAGGGATTCCAATCATTGTAGACCAGGAATTTGCACCTTTTAGACCATGAATTCGTACCCTTTTGACGTGAATTCTTGGTAGAATTTCGACCAGGATGCTCATCGGATTATGGGTGATTTTGTCGCTCTGGTCGGATTACTTTTCGACCAGGATGCAGCCCCCTTCCAACGAGGACTCTCGTCGGATTATAGGTGATTTTGTCACTCTGGTCGGATTGATTTTCGACCGGGATGCGGCCCCTATCCAACAAGGACTCTTGTCGAATTATGGGTAATTTTAACAACTCTGGTCGAGTTGATTTTCGACTAGGAATCCTGACCTCGTATATCAGAAATCCTAGTCTTTTAGACCAGGAATCCTGAATTACGGGTTACCAGCCTTTTAATGGCCATAACTTTTTGCTCTTTGCTCCGATATGAGCATATAATATACCAAAACAGAGCTTATTACGAGCTCTAACTCATGATGGCATCTTCATATTTTTTCTTGCATTCCTCGATACCTCAATTTTGACGGAAAGTGGCCTATACGAGCTTTCAAATAACGTGATCTCTAGGAGCCTTATTTCTACTTAGTCCGACCAGGTGAGTTATCCTACTTATATTCTCAACCATAATAAACCTCGAGGTTTAAGGTATGTCAAGTCTGAGTACCTTATTTTCTCAAAGTGCTTCCAAGTTTGTGGGATCCTTGTCCCAAATATGTTCATGTTTAGGATGACTCTTCGAAAATAGGTATTTCCTTTCCTTTAGGCCCAACTCGGGATGCCTTGAAACTTGTTTCAGATGTTCAACAATCCCGGTATTGGCTTCATCAAATCTAAAGTATGTGTCCTGTCTTCCTCGTTCTTCCCGGGCTCAAAGACCTCAACCTTTGGAGTTGTTTGAGTGATGGCATCACAACTTCAGCTTTATTAGCCAGTAAGAATGGAATAACTCCTATCATTTCTTTGCAAGTGGCATGTCTACCTAGTCATTTCTCGAGTATTCTTCCCTCTTTCAGTCCATCAAGGATTACTCGACTTCCTACCTCAGCTTGCCCTTTCGTTTAGGGGTGAGAAATAGTTGCGGAGCAGGATTTATTATTGCTCTTCCCACATCGTTGATGTACTGTCTTCTATCACCCATCACTAGGATTCGTGAGAGTTCATACCTTTATATCGCACTTTTCTGCGGGAATTGTGCCACTTGGATGCTGGTTATACAACTAAGGGTTTTAGCCTCAATCCTCTTTGTGTTAGGATCTACCTTCGGGAACTGGCTATGGGATTGTATCGAGAGTATCAATCTTATACGTTGTAAACGAGACATGGGAATTGGTTAATATTAATATCTGATAAGATTTCCCAACAACATATGTGTGCTTCCGGCATCAAGTATACTTTCTTCTCGTAATTAGCCATTATCTTTAGCCAATAGAATTCGAACAAGTAATTTTTGAGTGTTGGCCCCGTACCCCGGACGTAAACCACGTTTCTTCTTAAGTATTCCTTTAAGACCAACTCCATTTTTTGGGTTGTCGGGCATTTCAGGTAAGGAATCATGAACTACTTCTTGTATAAAGTCCTTGCAATCGGATTAAGCTTCAAAGCTTTTTCCAGCATTTTTCATGCTTCCATGGCATCATCGGGTCACCGACTAGTTTGAGTCATGACTTCCAGGCAATGAGTCCTCGCACATATCGGTGCTATCAGCTTTGTATTAGTTTTTGAGTCTTTGAGACTTAGAAGAAGTAAAAACTTCCTGTATAATTTTGTATCTCTTGAGTCACGACCCTCATGCCTTCCTTCCTCAGGATGTAGAATTCATCAAATTCAGTCATTACTTCACAAGTCTCTCATATCTTGTTGACGAATTTATTGATTCTAAAACTCCAGCCTTCTGGTCGACTTATCTTTAATTTAGACAGCCTGGTTGAACTGCATTTCGGTCAGGATTCAGTCTCCTTTCGAGCTGAATTCTGCTCGACTACTTTTTTTTGGTGTCAGCCTTGCCCCCCGGGGTGCTGCTCAGGGATGAACTGTTAGGAATATGTGTATTAGTTTGATGATAAGTTATGCAAAACACTTAAGTAGAAATCTAGTATTTGTAGCCTCAACGGATAAGACTATTTTGGCTATCCGTTGAAGGAGTAGCTTTACTTAGCAATAAGTTTAGTATTGTAGCACATTTCATTCTCTGGATTCAAGTTGTAATTCTTAGATGTTGTAGGAAATTATCAGTCATGTTGACTACTAGTGGATATGCAAAGAGGAGGGCTAATTGTAAATATTTCATGCCTTGTAATTTTATATAAGTGAAGAAGTATCAACTGATATTGAAGACCTTCAACGGATAAGAAATAAAGCTTCAACGGATGTCTCTAAAGCTTTAACGGATAATTTCCATCAATGGATAAGTGCTTCAACGGATAAAGACTTCAACTGATAATGCATCAACGGATAAAGCTTCAACGGATAAAGCCTCAATGGATAAGGCATCAACGGATGAAAGCTTCAACGGATGCTTAGTTCATTAGCAGTTGATAGTGACAATTCATAAGCTGACAGAGGCACATGGGTTGACATAGACAAACTGGAATGTGGAAGCCTCTAGGAGGAATCAAGAAAATGCAGCATTTCCATTCTGGTGCAAACAAGGAAGTATTCAAAGATTAACAGCTAAGCCTAAATTGCATTGGATAGAGAAATGAAGAAGAAACATGTGAAGAGCCTTTTTAATTGTATTTTACAGTTTTGTCTTCACTTGTAAACTTGGTGATATATAAACCAAGTAGCAGCTAGTAATTAGATGTGAATTTTCCAGAGCTGTTTAGAAAAATCCAGAGAGAAAATCATCTAGTTTGTACTAGGAAGCAGCTGTGATTTAATTCTTTGAATCACAGATTTTCTGAAATAACACATCTCTGGTGGAACAACAAATCCACCAGAAAAGTTTTTAAGTTCTTTGTGTTCCTTACATTTGTGTTTGAATATATATATCTGTCTGTATTAGCTTCAAGCCATTCACACACATTTGCTCAGTAAAACACTTAGCCTTAAAAACTACTCAAAACTTAAAAAAGTTTTGAGATTTACATTCAACCCCCCTTCTGTAAATATCATTGTTAGTCCACTGGGAATAACAATTGGTATCAGAGCAAGCTCTTAACATACAAAGAGTTTAAAGATCTATTCTGCTAACATCATGAGTAAGAAGGATATTGGTGTAAAGATTCCAATCTTGGAAAGAGATAACTATCATCACTGGAAAGTGAAGATGCATTTACATCTTCTCTCTCAAGATGAAAGCTACATCAACTGCATTGAAAATGGTCCTCACATCCCTCACAAGGTGGCCACAGCTGCTACTGCAACAGTTGCTGTTGGACAGTCTATTCCCAAGCCAAAAGCAGAATGGACTGTTGAAGATATTGAAGAGGTTCATAAGGACAAGAAAGCCATGAACATTCTGTTTAATGGCCTAGATCAAGATATGTTTGACAATGTCATTAACAGCCAAACTGCTAAGGAAATTTGGGATACTGTGCAGCTTATCTGTGAAGGCACTGAGCAAGTTAGAGAAAACAAAATGCAGCTTCTCATTCAACAGTATGAATATTTTCATTTTGAAGAAGGAGAATCATTGAATGATACCTTCAACAGATTTTAGAAATTATTGAATGGATTGAAGATGTATGGCAGAATGTACCAAGTCAAGGACTCCAATTTAAAATTTCTAAGGTCTCTACCAAAGGAATGGAAGCCTATGACTGTTTCTCTAAGAAATTCTCAAGATTATAAGGACTTCACACTTGAAAGATTATATGGAATTTTGAAGACATATGAACTTGAGATGGAGCAAGATGAGCTGTTGGAAAAGGGAAAGAGAAAAGGAGGATCAGTTGCACTTGTAGCTGACAGTGAGAAGGTTGGAGCCAGGAATGAGGAGAAGTCAATGCCAAGTCTCAAAATTGGCACAAGCAAATCAGAATCAAGCAAGGGTAAAGAGCAAGTAGCTGAGGATGAAAACAATTCCAGTCAGGATGACTCTGATGATGTTGATGAACATCTGGCTTTTCAGTCCAAGAGGTTTGCAAAGATGAAGTTCAGGAAAAATACAAAATTCACTAAGCCAAACAAAAACATGGTGGACAAATCCAAGTTCAAATGTTATAACTGTGGCATTAGTGGACACTTTGCAAGTGAGTGTAGGAAGCCAACCTCTGATAAGAAGAAATTTGAGCAAGTTGATTACAAAAAGAAGTATTTTGATTTGCTCAAACAAAAGGAAAGAGCTTTTCTCACTCAAGATGATTGGGCAGCAGATGGAGTCAATGAAGATGATGATATGGAATATGTCAACCTAGCCCTGATGGCTAATTCTGATGAAAATGAAACTAGTTCATCAAGCAACCAGGTAATTACTACTGATCTCTCTCAGCTTTCTAAAAATGAATGCAATGAAGCCATAAATGATATGTCCAATGAATTATATCATTTGCGAGTTTCCCTTAAATCACTAGCCAAGGAAAACACTAGGATCAAAGAGAATAATGTGTTTTTAATTGATAGGAATGCTGTGTTAGAGGATCAGGTAATTGAGCTTGAAAAGATTAAACTTAAATGCTTGACTGTTGAGAGTGAACTAGAAGAAGCTATTAAGAAAGTAGAAATTCTTTCTAAATAGTTAGAAAGTGAGCAAGAGGTAATCAAGGCCTGGAAAACATCTAGGGATGTTAGTGTTCAGATTGCCAAGGTTCAGGGAATTGAATCATTCTGTGAGGATGCCTGGAAGAAAAACAAAAAGGAGTTGGAATTAATTGATGGATTGTCAACGGATGTGAAATCAACGGATGATGAAAGTTATCCGTTGAAGGAAGAAAAGGAGCATCCGTTGAAGGCTCGTCAATTAAAACAGGCAAGTAATTTCAAAAATAAAAATCTCAATAAGAAGGATGGTTCAACTCTCAAGAACTTTGTCAAAGAAGGAGCTAGCACATCCAAAGATGCCAGTAAGGTGAATATAGGACACATGACTTTAGATCAGCTGAAAAATAGGCTTAAGTTGGTTGAGGATAAGAAGGAAACTAAAAGAAAATCTAAAAGAAATGGGAAGGTAGTGATTAATAAACATAACAATTACACACCTGATAGGTATGCTCCTAGAAAAAGCTGTGTACATTGTAAAAGTGTTAATCACCTATCTGATAATTGCAAATCTGTTAAAAATGCTCCCATGCCTTCAAATCCCTCCATGCCTAACATGTCTATGTCACCTCTGCATGTTATGCCTGTTATGTCTCATCAGAATCCCGATGCATATTTTACAAACATGCCATATATTAATAATCCTTATTTTACTGCATTTAGTATGCATCAAATGCCATACAATATGCCTATGTGGAATAACATGTTTGCACAATCTATGCCTTATCAAATTCAATCAAATGTGCTAAATGATTCTGTGACTAACCCTACACTTCAACCAACCACATCTGATATCAAGGTTGACCCAAAGTTACCTAAGTCAAAAGATGCAGGAGGAATGAAGTCTAGGAAAAAGACTAACAAGGCTGGACCCAAGGAAACTTGGGTACCAAAATCAACTTGATTGATTTTGTTGTGTGCAGGGAAAAAGAAGGAATCTATGGTACTTGGACAGTGGCTGTTCAAGACACATGACAGGAGATTTCACCCTGCTCACAGAGTTTAAGGAGAGAGCTGGCCCTAGCATAACCTTTGGAGATGACAGTAAAGGATTCACTATGGGATATGGCTTGATTTCAAAAGAAAATGTCATCATTGATGAAGTTGCATTGGTTGATGGTCTCAAACACAACTTATTGAGCATCAGTAAACTATGTGACAGAGGGAATATTGTTTCCTTCAATTCTGAAGCCTGTATTGTCACAAGTAAGAAGGACAATAAAGTGGTTCTAACTGGAGTTAGAAAAGGGAATGTGTACTTAGCTGACTTCAACTCTACAGATGCAAAATCTATTACTTGTCTTCTCAGCAAAGCAAGCTCAGTTGAAAGTTGGCTATGGC